>NC_056524.1:259189874-259341455 GCF_019175285.1 Sceloporus undulatus | reverse complement strand
TTAGACATTTTGATTCACAAATATTATAGCATAATCTGCCAGTCCACTCAGGTCCCTGTAATCATAAAAACAAAATTAATGTTCCCTCTGAACTAAGGTTGCAATCTTCATAGTATGGTAGTGGTGGTGGATTTTTCCAACAACAATATACTATTCTGATCTACTTTGGTCACTATACAATGCATTTTTGAGAATTTTGTTATAGACTGGGAAAATACAACCTTACAAAAGCCTTACAAAAGTCTACATGTGATAGGATCAAAATTGCTAGGTATACTGCTGCCTACATGTTTGTATTTTCCTTGGAGTTGTGGTTATAACGACTGTCATTCCGGACACCTGCTCTTCATAATGTATCACTATATCACTAGAAAGCATTACATACCAACTGACCCCTACTTTCTCTAGTGAGTGGGGACTAGACTAATTGTAATGGTGGCACTAGAAACCCATAAGGCACAGACAAATATGAAGTTAACTTTTCTAAAATACAGGGGAACATCCAGAGATCCCTCATCTTCAGTCTTAAATGACACAGTCTGTCTATTCTTGCTGACATCTCTGACATTCCAGTTTAACAAATGGGAGGAAATGGAGGGTAGTCTGTGCAGTCCTGAAACTGGAATGTAAATGAAACTTCTAATGACCTGATCTCACCAGACCACTAAAAGAAGTCTTCAGAAAACAGCAGGATAAAAGCACTGCTATAGCACTGAAAGATCAAACCTGAGTATAGCACCCCCCCCCAAACATTATTGCAGAAAGGGTTATCTGATATAGGGATGGAAATAATATTTAAAAATATTCAATCAGCAGTTGAAAAGTGGGAAACTCTGATGATGAGAATTCCCCTGAGTGAAGTCAAAGGCTTTCATGGCCGGCATCCATAGGTTTTTGCTGATAACAGGTACTCCTGACCGTCGCATCCACCTGAGATATAAGGTGAAGCGACGAGTCCAGGAGCACCCCCAGACTGCGAACAGAGTCCTTCAGGGGAAACGTGACCTCGTCTAGGACAGGTGGACAAATCTCCAAACCCAGACCTGGGGAACCTATCACAAGTACTTCCGTTTTCTCTGGATTCAGTCTGAGTCTGTTTTCCCTCATCCAGCCCATTACCGAGTCCAGACAAGCATCAAGAGGAGAGATGCCATCCCTGGTCACTGCATGAGTCAGAGACACAGAGAAATATATTTGAGTGTCATCAGCATACTGATAACACCGCGCCCCGTGTCTCTGGATGATCCCTCCCAGCGGTTTCATGTAAATGTTAAATAGCATGGGAGACAGAATGGCTCCTTGAGGGACACCTGATGTAAGTGCCCTCTTATCGGAGCACACGTCTCCCAGCTGCACCATCTGGAACCTACCAGAGAGGTAGGAACGGAACTACTGGAGCGCAGTGCCCCCAATTCCTAACTCTCTCAGGCGTTCCAGAAGGATACCATGGTCGATGGTATCTAAAGCTGCTGAGATGTCCAAGAGCACTAACAGGGACACGCTACCCCTGTCCATGCCCAGACGAAGATCATCGACCAAGGCGACCATGGCAGTCTCAACTCCATAGCCCGCCCGGAACCCGGTTTGTAGAAAATTATGTTTGCAGAAAACAGTGTGTGTGTGTGTGTGTGTGTGTGTGTAGAGAAAATACAGTTTTCGGTGCAAAAGCCCCATTTTTTGTTGTTTTAGGGTGTTTTTGTCTCAAACTGCAAAAAAAAAAAATCTTCAAAAATCTCATAATTTTTGAGAACTTTCTCACAGTATGAAGTATACTCGCTTTATTAAAGAACAATATTAGCAAAACATTCACAAAAACTGACAAAATACAGAATTTTTAGGAGGTATCCAGTTCTGTTTTCTGAACTCCAGGGATCAGATTTCAATGAAAAATTCCAAGTCCTGATTTCAGCCAGTTGTCTGCAATGTGACATGATTTCTGCACTGTACAATGTTATATTCCATTACTGACAACAGATATCCCTATGCATGTACATATTGATTAATTTTTCTTGGTTGGTCTGCTGCTTATGCCACTTTTCTTTACAGGAAGGCAGGATGAAGGACAACTCTGACTTGCATTGGAGTCTTGAAGATGATTTTTGTCGTTGTACTCATCCCAGGCCTATTTAGGCTTGTGAAGTTCCATCTGAAATCTCATAGGATTTCTGGTCTCATAAAATTTCAGCCGAGGTCTGGTGCAAACCGTGCAATATTTTGGCTAAATCTTGTTTAAAGTCTTGTGATGGCATTGCCACTGTGAGACTACCATTACAGGGCTCCAAGCAGTCACTTGAAGTCCACAGCGAGCCCTACCACTGGCCCAGTGTAAAGGCACCACTTCAGGTAGCATCAGGATAAATCTTGTTGTTGTACTTGTATGTGTCTATTTGATTTCAGAATTGGTTGCTTCTATGATTACTTTCTGATGATTCATGTGACACATCTATGTACTACCTTGCCAGCAATACAAGAAGGTGATTCATACTTGAGTTAGAATTAGCACCATCACACATATACAGTGCACCTCCGTCATACGCAGGTGCGCTTTACGCGGCTTTCAGCATATGCTGAAAGCAGCGCGGGGAGAAGGGGCAGCGCGTCCCATAATAATAATAATAATAATAATAGTAATAAATTTTATTTGTATACCGTTTTTTCCCTAGATCAAAACAGTTTACTGACTATAAAACTATTTAAAACATCTCATAAAAATAGATCAAAACAAGTAATACAATTATACAAATACAATCATTCATAGGGTAAGGCAGAGAATTGATGGCATCAAGAGCGCTCAACTTCATTCCTCAGGGGGGAAGGCTTGGCAAAAAAAGAAAGGTTTTAAGCCTCTTTTTAAATGTTTCTGGGGGGGGGGGTCATGAGACGGAGCTCCTCGGGGAGACTGTTCCAAATCCAAGGGGCTGCCACTGAAAAAGCCATCTGGGATGTGGAGACATATTTGGAAGATGGAATCTCCAACAGATTCTTCCCGGATGTTCTGAGTGTGCGGGGCGGATTGTGTGGGGAGATGCTGTCCCTCAAGTAACTCGGGTCCAAGCCATGTAGGGCTTTATAGGTAATAACCAACACTTTGTATTGCGCTCAGAAGCGAATGGGCAGCCAGTGAAGTTTTTTCAAAATAGGTGTTATGTGGTCAAACCTGGATGCACCAGTGACCAGTCTGGCTGCCATGTTTTGTAATAACTGAAGCTTCCGGGCTTGGTACAAGGGTAGCCCCATGTAGAGCGCATTACAGGAATCTAAGCGAGAGGTTACCAGAGCATGTACCACAGTTTCAAGGTCTCTTTGGCCCAAGTAGGGTCGCAGCTGGCGCATCAACAGAAGCTGATAGCAAGCACTTCTGACCGTCGCATTTACTTGAGATATCAACTGCAGGGACAAGTCTAGAAGTACTCCTAGACTGTGAACTTCATCCTTCAGGGGAAGTGTGACCCCATTCAGGACAGGTGAATAAATTTCCTTCCCCGGGCCTGGGGAACCTATCACCAGTACTTCCGTTTTCTCTGGATTCAGCCTGAGTTTGTTTTCCCTCATCCAGCCCATTACCGACTCCAGGCAGGCATTCAGAGGAGAGACACCATCCTTAGACACTGCGTCAGTCGGAGACACAGAGAAACATATTTGGGTGTCATCAGCGTACTGATAACACCGCGCTCCGTGTCTCCGGATGATATCTTCCAGAGGTTTCATGTAAATGTTAAACAAAGTGGGGGACAAAATAGCTCCTTGAGGGACCCCCGATGTTAGTTCCCTCTTAGAGGAGCAAGTGTCCCCCAACTGCACCATCTGGAATCTTCCCAAGAGGTAGGAATGGAACCACTGGAGCGCAGTGCCCCCGATGCCCAACTCCCTCAGGCGTTCCAGAAGGATACCATGGTCAATGGTATCGAAAGCCGTTGAGATGTCCAGAAGCACCAACAAGGTCACACTTCCCCTGTCAGTGCCCAGACGGAGATCATCGACCATGGCAGTCTCAACTCCATATTCCGATCTGAAGCCTGTTTGTAATGGGTCCAGATAATCGGCTTCATCCAAGACTGCTTGGAGTTGGAAGGCAACCGTTCTCTTGATCACCTTACCTAAAAATGGCAATAATGAGACCGGTCTATAGTTATTCCTTACCAGGGGATCCAGGGAGGTTTTTTTGAGCAACGGTTTTAACTGTTGCTAATTTTAAACTAGATGGAAATTTACCCTCCCTGAATGATCCATTAATTATGCATGGCAATAATGATGTTACTGCATCACCACCCTGGGCGGTCAGCCAGGAGGGACAGGGATCGAGAGAATACGTCATCTTTCTAACACTTCCAAGAAGCTTGTCTGCTTCATCGATATCAACAAACTCAAAGTGATCCAGTTTAATGGAGTCCATGGAAGCTTTGGACACCTCTTCTATTGTCTCTGTTGAAGTGCCAGTGTCGAGATCAGCCCTTATCCGAGAGATTTTATCTGCAAAATAGTTGTTAAAATCATCACAGCAGGCCTTAGTTGGTTCTAAAATAGGGTTCAGGGCGGGAGGAAGCTGGGTAAGCTCCCTCACCACCCTTAACAGATCTGCTGGATTGTGACTCTGCAGACGCAATACATGCCGCAAGAAGGAGTCTTTGCGTGCACCTATTGCCCCACTCCATAAGACTTCAAAAGAGCCTCATGGAGTGTCTTTTGTTTTGTTTTTTTAATTATTTATATACCGCTATTCCAAAGATCATAGCGGTGAACAGCAAGTAAACTAATTAGCAAGTAAGCTAATTTGCCCCCAACATTCTGGGTACTCATTTTAGCGACCTCGGAAGGATGCAAGCCTGAGTTGAGCATGGGCCCTTTTGCTGGTCTTGAACTCGCAACCTTGTGGTTTCGAGTGAATGGCTGCAGTACAGGCATTTAACCACTGCGTCACCAGGGCTCCATGTCAGATAAGCGCTGGTGTCTCCACCAGCTGCGCTCTAGTCGTTGCGCCGCCAGCTTCATTTCCCGGAGATGTTCTGTATACCAGGGTTTCTTATAAGAAGCGGGCCGGAAAGGACGCTTAGGAGCAATACTGTGTATAGCCCTGGAGAGATCATTATCCCAGATGTTAGTCAGGGCATCAACAGAATCACCGTCAGATCCAACCATAAACCCCTCTAGGGCTTCTTGGAACCTTTTGGGTTCCATCAGCCTTCGAGGGTGGACCATCCTAATAGGTCCTCCACCACCGGGAGGGATTTGGATAGTTGCCTTAAGTCGAACCTCAACCAGGAAATGGTCCGTCCGTGACAAGGCGGAGGTACTACATACCTCTGCCCACGAATTATCCCAATCCGTACTAAAGACGACATCGAGCCTACTACCTGCACAATGTGTTGGACCCGAGACTAACTGGGACAGGCCCATGCCCATCATGGAAGCCATGAACTCCAGAGCTGCACCTGTCAGATTTTGTGAGCCGGCCTTGAAAGGGATGTTGAGGTCCCCCAGAACTAAAAGTCTAGGGGACTCCAACACCAGTTCTGAGACCAGCTGTGTCAGCTCGGCCAGGGAGTCTGTTAGCCCACGGGGTGCATGCGCACCGCTGCACCGCCATGCCACTGCATGCACGAGCCCCATTCATTTAAATGGGGCTCAAGCATAGGTGGTATTTGCTTTACATGGGGGAGTCCGGAATGGATCCCCTGCGTAAAGTAAGGGTGCACTGTACTAGGACCAAAATTCTATATTTGTGCTTTAGAGTAAAAAAAAAACCAAAACCTGCCTATGTACCTGCCCTGGGTTTCTGTTGCCACTGGCCTTTTAGTCTCAACTTGAAGAGACCCCCTTGGACCACTATCAAATATGCTAGAGTTCCAGGACCCAGAGGTCAAAGGCTGGTTCTTTTCCAGGCAGTAAGACTGTCCCAGATAGTGCCTTAGAGCTTTTCTTTTCTACCAGCCAGTGTCTGGCTGTAACTGTGCACCCCAGCTCCTCCAGACTGGGGTTTTGTGTATGTTGGGTGTCACTGCACAAGGAGATACTGGATACTTCCTTCTTCAATGATTGAAAAGAAGAGTAGCAGGAGCATATGCCTACTACATATGCCATCAATAAGATTCTGGCCAGTTTCTTCATGACAGTCTTGCCCATCCTTTTATCTGACAGTGATCTGGGACACTTTCAATGAAATTACATGGTGATTTATACAGATGGGCCCAAGGATGTGCATCATCATCATCATCATCAGTTATTTTTCTGGCTGCATTCTTACAAAGGTTTAAGAAACACAAATAATGAAAAATGGTCTCAGCATCAGCCCACTCTATTCCTTTTGGCAGTTTCAGACCTAACGAAGGCTTGTCTATGTGTATTTAATTATGGGCTGTGCATGTAATATGCTGCAAAATATGGATTTTCAAACAGATCCCCAGACCACTTTACATTGTTGATACTATCTCCCCCCCACACCATTGAATATAAATGAATATGTCATAATAAATAAAAGCTCTCTCTGACTACTATTAATATTTAAAAGCGATGTGTGAGGTTTTATTAACTTGAATAAGAACTCTTTTTTAAAACTTCATTTGCATAAATTAAATATTCCTTTGCTGTTATAGATATGTTTCTTTTCTCTGCTTCACTGGTCTGATTAAACAGAGGGAGGGCAAGATTGTAGGAGGGGCTGGGGAAAATAGGTGCAGATGAATTGTAATAGACTTTTGAGATATATAGCATCTTGTTAAAAATTCATGCTGGCCAGAATACTAGAAGGTCAGAAAATGTCTTTGAAATTCTGCCAAGGCTCTTTTTGATAATTCATGCAAGTTTTAAAAGGGAAATTCCTCATTAGATAGGACCTAATGCTTATTAATTTATACTCCTAAAGCAGAAGCTGAATATTAAGTGGTAGACTCTGCTAATCCATTTATTAAATATCAAAGACCATATGTTTTCACCTGGTATTCTTGCGTATTGATTAATGACCTTAGACCAATACAGATAAAAAGCAGAAGAAGTTATTTCAAAGATAAGTCTCCAACCTTAGCTAGCCTTCATCATGCCTTCTTGTGGAATATTAATCACATCTGTCTGGATAGGGCACATGTTCCAGGTGCCGGTAGATGGAGAACAACCTAGGGTTTGGTGAAATCATAATATCATTGTATCATAGAGTTCAACCAGTTCAACTCATTGCTTGATGCAGGATCTGTAGTACCAGTTACAACTATAATTTGCCTGACAGATGGCTATCCACATTCTAGTTAAATAACATTTAGTGCATCACAGAGCGTATCTTGTTAGGATGTTTCTACTAATGTTCAGCCAAACTCCTCCATCACTAAAAGAGAATATTGTCTGGATCAAGGGAAGAAATTGTATCACTCTATTCTGCTTCATTCAGACCTCACTTAAAATACTGTGTCCAGTTATGAACAGCACAGTTCAAGAAGGCTGTTTACAACATATTACACAATCAGATGAGGGTGACCAAGGTAGTCAAAGGTCTCTAAACTAAGCCCCATAATCAGGGTTTAGGAAGCGGGGTATGATTAACTTGGAGAAGAGAAGACTCAGAGGTCATATAGCCATCTTTTAATATCTGAAGGGATGTTATGTGGAAGATGGACCAAATTACTTTTCTGTTGTTCCAGAAATTAGAACATGAGCCAATGGTTTCAAATTAAAGAAAAGAGATTCCACCAAAACCTTAGTGAGAACTTCTAACCTGTAAGATTTATTCAATGGCAGGATGGACTGTCTAGGAGTGTAGTTGTCATGCCCAGCCTGGAGGACGGCTTGGAGGACTCAGAGGATGAGCTAGAGCCCCTGGGACCTGAACCTGTAATGGAGGAGCCAGAGCCCCTGGGGCTTGAACCTGTAATGGAGGAGCCAGAGGCTGGCCTTAGTTCTTCTGGAGCAGAGTCTGTGGCCCCTCCAGAGGTTCAGTAGTCAAGTTTGCCCGGTGCCGAGCCTGTGGACATGGAGGAGGATCGGGGCAGTGTGCCTACCTTCAAGGAGCGTCGAGCAGAAAGAGAGGGCCTTCGAAGATCTCGGAGGCTTTATCAGAAGCGTGTTTGTAATCAGACACAGCTGAAGTCCGGCTCCTTGCCTTCTTAAGCACCTGGAGCATGTGTGGTTCTTTGCCAGTGGATATCTGACTCTTTTAGAGGAAAGACTCTGTCTCTGGCTTCTTGTCTTGACTACCTGGAAACCTTGACCTTGGACTGCCTTATCGACCTGCCTATCTGTTACCCTGAACCTCGGACCGTCTGACAATTCTCTTGGTAATCCCTTTTGGTAGAACTACTGTGAATCTCCAGGACTGTGTAGCTTACACTGACTTTGCTGTGCTGGGAGGGGGTTTGTTTGTTTGAGAACTAGCTGCCTTATCAGCCCTTTGGCTGCTTTCCCGGACAGTAGTGGTCTTTCCTTTGGAGGTCTTTAAACAAAAATTGGTCAGTCAACTCGCAGGAGTGCTTTAGCTGTGTATTTCTGCATGGGTGAGGGCTGTTCTCAATGTTCTCTGCAAACATGACCATGACCAACTCTGTTTCTGTAATACTACGATTCTATGTTCACATACACATGTCTACATTATTATTATAAGTATGAATGTCAAAGTCATGGAGATAACCAAGTCTAATATTACTTTGAATAAATAAAATATGAATAGAAAGTGCTCATAAAAGAATGAGGGAATGTAATCATATACAGAGTATTATAACATAAGGGTCCAGCTGGATTAGACCAAAGGTTTATATGTTCCAGCACAATGATACCTTCACAATCACTGGGGCTAGGGGTGAAGGACCTCCATGAATGTGGAAAAACTGCAAATAAAAAAAAATACACTATACTTTTTACCAAAGAGAACACCTCTCTAGGAATCTCCAGGTCCTCCAGTGTAACTCTATGGTCAACATTTGTCAGAAGTTGATCATAGAATCATGCTGGATTTTGTGGAGGATCTACAAATGCCTTGAAAAGTGTTTTTCCCCCCTCAGAACCTCTAGGTTCTCCATCACAACTGTATGGTCAACGTCTGGCAGAGTTGTGCTGGAGGATCCTGAGAGTCCTAGAGAGGACATATTACGAGGTCCAACTGGTGCGGCTCGGGAGTTCATGGCTACCATGACTGCCATGGGCCTGTCCCAATTGGTCTCAGGGCCTACGCATTGCGCTGGTAACACACTTGATGTCGTCTTTAGTACAGACGTGGACACTCCGTGGGCAGAGGTATGTAATATCTCTGCCCTATCATGGACGGATCACTTCCTGGTTGAGGCTCAACTTAAGGCTTCTACCCAAATCCCTCCCGGGGGTGGATGACCTATTAGGATGCCTCGAAGGCTGATGGAGGGTGGACCATTAATTTGTTTTTTCTTTCTCTATATGGTAATTTATCTATTCCTCTTTTAATTGTTATTATTTAGAATGTAAGCCTTGGGCAGGCTTTTATATTCTCTTTAATTTTACCGACTTTGTACAGCGCTGTGTATAATTACAGCGCTTTAGAAATAAAGTTTACTAATAATAATAATAATGGAACCCAAAAGGTTCCAAGAAGCCCTAGGGGGTATGGTGGAACTGACGGCGATTCTGTTGATGCCCTGACTAACATCTGGGATAAAAGATCTCTCCAGGGCTATACACAGTATCGCTCCTCAGCATCCTTTCCGGCCCACTTCCAACAGGCAACCCTGGTATACGGAAGATTCCCGGGAAATGAGCTGGCCGCTCAACGACTAAGCCGCAACTGCGGGAGACACCAGCAGTTGTTCCGCACAGACACCCTTGAGACCCTTTTGAGGTCTTACGGAGTGGCCATAAGTGCAGCTTAAACATTCGTTTTATGCGCTCGTATTGCGTCCGCAGAGTCGCGTCCGGCAGAGATGTTCAGGGTAGTGAGGGAGCTGACACAACTGCCCCCCTCCCTGAACCCTATATTAGACCATCTAAAGCCTGCAGTGACGAATTTAACAATTCTCTCGCGGATAAAATTTCTCGGATAAGGGCTGATCTCCCGACCCAGTACTCAGAACCTATAAGAGAGGTTCCAGAGCTTCCATGGACTCTATTAAACTGGATCATTTGAGTTTGTGAATACCGAGGATGTGGACAAGATTCTCTCGAAGTGTTAGGAAGACGATATGCTCTCTCGATCTCTGCCCTCATGGCTGACAGCCCAGGGGGGAACGGCAATAACATATGTTGTGCTGTTTAATCAATTCACCTTTAGTGAGGGCGTTTCCATCTAGTTTAAAACTAGCAGTAGTTTAACCTCTGCAAAAAAGCCCTCCTTAGACCCCCTGATTCGCCAACAACTATTGGCCTGTTTTGTTGCTGCCTTTTTGGGGAAGAGAGCAGTTGCCTTCCACGCTTCAAGCGATCTTGGATGAAATGGATTTTCTAGACCCTTTCAAACTGGCTCCCGGGCGGGCTATGGGATTGAGACTGCCATGGTGCCTTAGTCAATGATCTCCGTCTGGGCATGGACAGGGAAGCGTGTCCCTGTTAGTGCTTTTGGACATCCAGCGGCTTTGATACCATCGACCATGGTATCCTTCTGGAACACTGAGGGAGTTGGGTATCGGGGGCACTGCGCTCCGTGGTTCCGTTCCTACTTTCTCAGGCAGATTCCAGATAGTGCAGCTGGGGACTCTTGCTCCGATAAGAGGGAACTACACTGGTGTCCCTCAAGGAGCTATTTTGTCCCCCATGCTATTTAACATTTACATGAAACTGTGCTGGGAGAGATCATCCGGAGACACGGGGCATGGTGTTATCAATATGATGATGACACCCAAATATGTTTCTCTGTGTCTCCGACTGATGGCAGTGACTAGGGGATGGCATCTCTCCTCTAAATGCCTGCTTGGAGTCGGTAATGGGCTGGATGAGGGAAAACAAACTCAGTCTGAATCCAGAGAAAATGGAAGTACTAGTGATAGGCTTCCCGGGGCCCGGGTAGTGAAATTTCTCCACCTGTCCGGAATGGTCATGCTCCCCCGTGAAGGACTCAGTGTCGCAGCTTGGGAGTGCTTCTGGACTCGTTCGCTCCAATTGACATCTCAAGTGGATGCGATGGTCAGAAGCACCTGTATCAGCTTCGGCTGATACGCCGCTGCCACCCTATCTGGGCCAGGGGACCTTGAAACTGTGGTACACACCTCTTGTAACCTCTCAATGGATTTCTGTAATGCGCTCTACATGGGGCAACCCTTGTACCAATCCCGGAAGCTTCAATTAGTGCAGAATATGGCAGCAAGATGGTCGCCGTTGTGTCTAGAGCTGACCTATATAACGCCCATCTTACAAGATCTTCATTGGCTGCCCATTCGTTTCCGGCGCAATACAAGGTGTTGTAATTACCTATAAAGCCCTAAATGGCTTGGGCCCAGGTTACTTGGAGGGACCGCCTCTCGCCCATATAATCCTCGCCCGCACACTCATCAGCCGGGAAGAATTTGCTGAGGGTGCCAACTGGCGAGATTGCGTCAACCCGCAAAGGGCCTTTTCCATCTCGGCCCCACAAATTTGGAACCCCATCCCGATGAGCTCCGCTCCATCACCTCCCTGGATCCTTTAAAAAGAGACTTAAGACCTTCTTTTTTTGTCAAGCTTTCCCCCATGTGCCTTGATAGGTGTGGTTTCCCCTCCCCCCTGATATGTATCTTGTACCACTGATATCAACCAGCTGGCTTTCATATGGTTTTTTGTTTGAAATTGCAATTGAATTTTATTGTCAAGTTTTTAATGTTAGATAATAATAATATGTTCTTATTTATAGGAGCGCTATTTCCGCAATGATCATAGCGGTGTACAGTAAAAATTGCAATACAATACAAGGTGACAGTTAAAGGGGAGAAGTCGCGGCCTTCAGGCTGTCCCTGATGTTGCTGGGTCTGCCTGATCGCTCCCTCTGAGGCCAGAGACATGTTGAGGAGGGAGAGGCCTCTTCCTTCAGGCAGTCCCTGACGGTTGCTGGGTCTGCCTGATCGTTCCCTGCTGAGGCCAAGATGACAGTTGAAAGAGGGAGGAGCCCTCTTCCTTCAGGCAGTCCTGTGTTGCTGGGTTGTCTGATCGCTCCCTCTCAGGCCAATGAACAGTTGAAAGAGGGAGAGCTCCTCTTCCTTCAGGCAGTCCCTGATGTTGCTGGGTCGCCTGATCGCTCCCCTCCTGAGGCCAAGATGACAGTTAAAAGAGGGAGTAGCCTCTTCCTTCAGGCAGTCCCTGCATGTTGCTGGGTCTGCCTGATCGTCTCCTCTCAGGCCAAGATGACAGTTGAAAGAGAGAGGAGCCTCTTCCTCCTTCAGGCAGTCCCTGATGTTGCGGGGTCGGCCTGATCGCTCCCTCTCAGGGCCAAGATGACAGTTTGAAAGAGGAGGAGCCTCTTCTCTCAGGCAGTCCCGGTGTTACTGGGGTTGCCTGATCGCTCCCTCTCACGGCCAAGATGCAGTTGAAAGAGGGAGGCCTCTTCCTTCGCAGTCCATGATGTTGCTGGGTTATGTATATATCGTTTTGTTATTTTTGATTATTGTATTTGTATTTTTTGTTGTGCACCGCTTTGATCAGTTTTGGAAAAGCGGTATATAAAAATAATATAATAATAATAATAATTAATTAAATCAATTGCAGTGAACAAATCCAAAAAGTCAAAGCTGCAATGTGGAGGCGACAACTTAGTCTGTTCATACAGTGTCCAAAAGTTGCTGACTCAAGCCAGGACATTAGTTTAACAACAGTAATCACACTTGTGCTTACCAACAAAGTGATAGGGAGGAGAATAATATTTTAAAAAAATGGAAAAATGGCCAAAAACAACATTTGGGGGGGGTAGGGTTATATCGGGACTGCATGAGAACTTTTAGAATTCGAACTTAGTCTGTGTAAAATTCGCACATGGTGGTTTTTCAACATAAAAATCATTTTCTGCTTGAAAATAATATTTCAACACGGACTATTAATTCTTCTGCCCATAAAATCTTATTTCTGAACAAAAAAGAAACTATATATTGAGGTATGATCTGGTTTAAATTTGTTCAGGGTATTCTCTGCACCTTGTGCCAAATATATTTCTGTGTTGAAATATTCTTTTTCATGCCGAAAATGCTGTTTTCTGTGCAAATTAGCTGCCATGTCTCTCCATCCTCCTGGCCACACTGGGGTGGAGGAGAGGCGCGGGCGGAAGGAGAGAGGCAGGCTGGGAGGATGGAGGACTGAGGCGGAACATGGAAGTATGGCCAGGAAAGCTACTGCCAGTGGGAACCAGAGAGGATATCAAATCGATTGATTCTGCCTGGTTTCCCACTGGGCTGAATCGATTTATTTTTTGAAATCAATCAGCCCAAAAAACAGCCCATTTCAAAGCTCTTTTTGATGCGGGTTAAATGGGTAAAAAATGGATAAAAAAAACACTTCAGAGATTCGAATTAAGTGGGAACCATGGTGGTTTAACTGGATCAATATCTGTTTTAAACCAGGGACATAGCCAGGATTTTGGGAAGGGGGGTCCAGACTAGTGCACCATTTTGAGAGGCTGAGACCCCAAGACACAAAATGTAGGAAAAATGTGGGATATGATGCCACAATAAAATGTAGGACAATTGTAGGATGTTCAAATGGAGAACACACCCAACTAAAAGCCAAAAACACAATAAAAACAATATAAATTCATGTTTCTCAGTCAGGCTCAAAATGGAGAACATTTTGAACTTCTCTGGATAGGAGGTTTGGGATAAGCTTTGTGTTTTAGACTAGGAGGAACGTCCTGAGAGTAAGGGCTGTCAACATGGAACACCTTCCTCGGAGTGCAGCAGAGTCTCTTCTTTGGAGGTCTTTAAGCAGAGCTGGATGGCCATCTGTCAATGGGGAGTGTTTGATTGAGAGTTCCTGCATGGCAGAAAAAAGGGGTTGGTGGGGTGGCCCTTGCAGTCTCTTCCAACGCTCTACGATTCTAGACTCTGGAGACCAGGATCGATGAAATATCTGATTCTCCCACACAGAGAAGGCTAAATTTACATGGGGTGCATGTCGATGACATGGCTCATTATCATGTCCAAATGGTGTGGCGCACAAGGACATCACAGCACTTGTCACAACTGTCTCTCTTTAAGGGAAGGTGAAGGCAAATCCCCGAAAATCATTGGGCAAGTCACATTATCTCAGCCTTAGAGGATGGCAAAGTCAAACCCTTCGGAACAAACCTCCCAAGGAAACCTCGTGAAGGCGCACCCTCGCACACACCCAAGTCCCATAGGCAGACTCTCTGAACAAACCAAGAAAACCCACTAGGCAAGTAAGTCACACATTCTCAGCTTCAAGGAAAGGCTGGCAAAGGCACACTCTCTGAACAACCAGGAGTTTTGAAATCTCTCGGGCAGAAATGTAGGACGTGTCCTGGATAAGTATGATGTCTGTCCCACCTGAAAAATGGAGGATGTTTTGACATTGCCCTGGGCTGAATATGTGCCGTATCCATGGATAAGGGAGGACGTGTGTCATCCTACCAAAAATGGAAGACATTTTTACATTCATCCAGGCCAGAAGGTTGAAACATAGGACACGTCCTAGAAAAGGAGGACATCTGGTCATTTTAACAAAAATGAGGAATTTTGAAATTCCTTCTGGGCAGAAGTCTGAAATGTAGGATGGTGGCCTATAAAAGGAGGCCAGAAAAGAGCCAAGCCTCAATATGGACCCCAGAACATCCACTAACTCCAATTGCATAGCCATGAGCCAGAATAAAGTCAGCCAATATCTGGACCCCAGAACATACTCTAACTACCTCCAGAATCCAGCCATGAGCCAGAAGGAGCCAAGCCCTCGATATCTGGACCCCAGAACATAGTCTAACTCCCAGAATTCCATAGCCATGAGCCAGAAAGGAGCCAAGCCTCGATATCTGGACCCAGAACATACGTCTAACTCCAGAATTCCATAACCATGACCATAATAGAGCCAAGCCTCAATATCTGGACCCCAGAACATACTCTAACTCTCAGAATTCCATAGCCATGAGCCACAAAAGAGTTAAATCGCTGCCAAACCTGGTTATTTCTTTAGTGTGGATGCAGCCTAATGCAGCCTCTTGTCCCTCCCTTCCTCCCTCTCCTCCAGGGCTTTTTGGCTCCTTCCCCTCAGGCCCTGCAAAAAGTTTAGGGGCGGCACTTGCGCTCCTCCTGGCTTTGCCAGGACCAGGAGGAGAGAAAAGGGCCCTTGTTGGAGCATGCGTGTGCACGCTTGCAGCCCCAAACAAACGCCAGGGCATCACTTCTGCTCCTCCTGAAGCCTAGAGGAGAGCAAGAGCAAGTGGGCCCTGGCGTTTGTTTGGGGCTGTGAGTGTGCACGTGCGCGCTCCAACAAGGGCCCTTTTCTCTCCTCCTGTTGAAGGGGGGTCCGGACCCCTGAAATCCCCCTTAGTTACGTCCCTGTTTAAACAATAGTGGGAACAACCCCCTAGTAATAACATACTGAAGGATATTGCCTCTGGTACTGGAGGAAGTATATACATGTTAGGATCTGAAAACATGGAGCATCTCTATTGGCTGGAATAACCACCAGCACTTGGAGACTTCTCCGTCATGCCTTATCTGGAGGAAGACTCACTGGGTGAGGAATGCCTAGGACAGTGCCAGGAGTATGCTCCCCAGGTAAAGCCAGAGGAGGCTGGTAGATGTCTTGTGACAGAAGCCAGAGATCACCCACAGATTTGGGGGATGAAACAGAGTTTTTACACCCTGTCCTATATCAATAGCTCAAAAGACCAGAAATGCCATAAATACTCTTCTCCACCTTAAGTTAACTATGCTGAGTTAATGAGGGAGGTTGTGTTAACTTGATGCTGGCTATGAATTATCTCACTCAAGGGTATTCTTGTGCTGCACAAAATAGATTCAATGCTTCCTGCGCTGACCTTTTATGATTTTTTCAGCTTCCTGTATCTTTGACCCTTGCCTTGGATTTGGACGAATCACTCTAGCAACTCCCTTCTGGGTTTTGGACTTCGCTCAGAATGGTTTGCTTTGTTTGACTTCAGACTATTATGCTTCTGACTTCAGGCTTTATGCTTCTGCTTCCAATGATATGGGTGTCATTTTGGGACTGGATTGGCATTCCCCTGGTCAGCCTCTGTGGGATGGGAGTGTATGCTTGCCCAGGATAAAATAGGACACCCTGCTTACACTGATTTTCACTGTCTATTTTAACATACATTCTCCCATTTTCCAGAAATGCTTGTGGAGTTGTTAGGAAACAATAATTTTGAAAGACTAACTAGTCTATTACTAACAGTCAAATAACAGTCACTCTTCCATCATACTTTCATATAATCTTCAAAACAGGACCCATAACCCCTTTTATGTCATAGTTTCTGTGGTACCACCTACTCCTCCTTTCCAGAGGGTCCCCCATGCTGCAGGAGCAAATTTTGATGGATTAAGAGTGGGATAAAGATAGTAAATGTCATTTTATTTTGGTTCTCACTGAATGTTGGAAACATTGAAATAGTTTTCTGTTTTGCTACTTCAGGACACCTGGTAATTTCTCCCCACAATGATGGGAAACTGCGCCACTTTTCTGCAAAAAAATAATAAAAAAAGTTTGACTGGAAACAATGCTGTTTTCAGCAGAAATACAGTGGACACTTGTTATATGCTGGGGTTTGGTTCCAAGATCCCCCGTGGGTAACAAAATCTGTGTATGCTCAAGTCCCATTATATATAATGACATAGCAAAATAATGTCCCTTTATTAAAAAAATAGGAAAATCAAGGTTTGATATTTGAAATTTATACTTTTGGGGGGAACATTTTCAAACCGTGGATGTTTGAATCTGTGTACGTATCAAAAATCCATGTATAAGAAGGGCCAACTGTACATATGTTTTGTGGGGGATGGATTATATGAGAATTATACAGGTTGTGCAAACAAACAAACAAACAAACAAAACAACAATACTTCTTCTGGGCAACCATGTATGTGTTTTGTACAAAATTGCTGTTTTCTACATAAAAACAGCATTCTTGTACAACAAAAATCATGTACAGAAAACAGCAATGTTGCACAAGAAAACCACATACTTTTTTGTTCAATGTGTATAGTCTTTGCACAAGATATTTGTGTGCAAGATTTTATGAGATTAAAAAAAGATTTTACTTTTTTGCATAGAGAAAAGCAATCTTGCACAACATTGCCTGCTTTTTTGTGCAAGATTGCTGTGTTTTGCACAGGACCTTTTCTGTAAGATTTTTATTTGCTAGATTTTTGTTTTGTAAGATTGCTGTTTTTCACACAGCAAACAACAATCTAGCAGCAAAAACACACATGTATTGAAAGGACTGTGAACATAGGATTTTACTGGAAAGTTTTACAATTTCCCAAACTATTCTGCAGTTCACAGGAGGTGTGCAATTTATATTGTTCTGGGAATATACAAATAAATGTTCCCTTAAAGTTTCATTTTCAACATGTCACTTAGATTTCTACATATGTTTCTCAATGAATTGGAAACCTGAAATCTGTGCCCAATTGGGAAATGAATTTCCATTCCCCCTCTAGAGTGAGACATTCAGTTCTTCAAGAGATGGGTCAGCAGGCTCCATTCCAAAAGTGGAGCATTGGTACTGAACCAGTATAGAGAAAGAAACATTATTATTACTATAAAGAAATGGTGGACCGTGAAGGAAATGAAATGAACTCCAACATCTACCAGCAGGCAATGCATTTATTAGGACTTACAAAACTGTCCTAAGAACATACAAGTGACAGAACTCACAGAACTTTATATTAGGCTAGGTGGGTCAAAAAAGGTAGGGGGCAAGAGAAGAAGCAGGGAAATCCAAACATTTGACTAGATGTTGTTACCATATTTGTTGTCAAACCCAACTTAACAATCGAGATGACAGCAACACTGATAGGGATTGTAAATGTAAGGAAGATTGAAACTCAAACTGGTAGAAGGGGATGGAATACTTAGCACATAATGGGCTCATTCCAACATCCTCTTAAGATAACATAGATCCCCTCAAAGGGTCCTATGCTACACTGAGCATATGCGACCCTCCAGTTTACTGTAATGCCCCAAAGCCACCTCACATGGCCATTCCATGCTTCATGGCAAGCAGGCAGAATCAGAGAAGTCTCTTTATAGGTCTCCTTAGCCAATTTCTCGGTGATTACAAAAGTACTGAAATCCCAGAAGGATCATCACAGATCTCAGTGCTGATGCCATTGTTGGGGGTAGTATGAGGCTTCTCCAATCCTGCCTGTGCACCACAAAGCATAAAATGGTCATATTCCAACATATATTCCTACAAGATAGCTTGAGGTGTTTACAAGTCAGGAGGGAGGCTTTCAGTGCTGCACAGAAGGGAATACCAACTCCCACAGCACATGAAAAAGGACACCTGCACATGAAAGAGACATTTAGGTATACAGATGTTCCTAACCAAACTCCTCAGCCTTCTGGTGGTAGAAAATCATTTTACTCTGATAGCAGTTTCTGCCATAAATGAAGTAAGAAGGAACCTATGAACAGCCATCTTGTGAAACATTCAGCTGTCAGTCATGTCAACAGTGGAGGTTGCAGGCCCAGAATCAATTAGTACAGGAAGAGGTGAGGATCTGAATGGTCAGATCATGAAAAGTGCTTCTTGGAATATTATGCTTGCTCATCAGAAATTGCTATATAAGTCCAACATTTTCAAGTCAGTTTGGGAGTCATTGGGACATGACGGTAAAACAATATCGACCTAAATCTTATTGTTTGTCATAATTAGAATAAAGTCATTGAACCAACTGGATTTGCCTTTACATCATCTCACCATTCAACAATTTTGTTGAATTGATCTACTCTGACTGGGACTAAACAACAGAACACTATCTCTTATATAATCTTTGGTGCATCAAAGTGGTCTTCCACCTTGCATTCATAAAATATGTCCTTCCACTCTAGACCTAAAACACACAAAGACTGCCCTTTGAAACCACAATGAAGTAAGTCTTTAATATATGTATGCAAGTAAGTTTTCCTCCTCATCAATTTTCAGGGCATACTCAATATAATACAACATTCCCCTTTTAAGCAATTCCAAGTCCCTTTATTTACAATGTGCATTACATTTAGCGTTAAATATAGCTAGGAACACCAGCTGATCCTAGCATGTCTAGACTGCGAAATTAATAAGGCATCTCCTGGGTTGCTAAATAACATTTGTGTTTGAAAATTCTATCACATCGGAGAATGAATACAGAGCAAGCTTTTCCAATAAAAGACATACAGAACAACTTTCCTGATGAACAAAGGCGGGTGGACTCTGTGAAAGCATCAGCACATACAATCTATTTTGATATTTGGTTTGGATAATGAATCCTGATGATAATAAGCTGAACCTTCACTGCAAACACACCAGGATCGTGCTGGGTAAGATTAACAATGCTCCTTGACTGTCTGCCTACTTAGCTAGCAGCATTAACCACCAGGAGCATGAATGATTTAATGCCCAGATATTGAGCAATTTGAGATGCAGAAAGCACCCTACAGAGAAGCAATTATTGCCTTGGAGGGTCTTATTATCCTCACCCTGCTATGAATTCTTCAGAGGGTAAATCCACTTCCATTGTTGTGTATTTACTAAAGCAGAATCCTGTGAAGCAACTTTCAATGGAAGAAGTTTGTCATCCAAGAAATTTCATCTTCTCCTACCTCTTTGCTAAAACTACCAAGGAAAACAGCAATCTATGGGAAAGTAGTAATGAACTTAACTACTGAAGAAGCACACAATCCGCCATGGGTGGTTGGACCGATGCTACTTTAAGGAACAAAATGTTTCACAGTGGATATCATAATAATACTGAATCAAGGGACTTAGTTTAGCATTATCCCTGAATTTTGCCTAAAGGGAAACTGGAAAATACAAGTGAAGGTTGTTTGGGGAAGATATGTAAGAGCTTTTGATTGAAGAAGTCAAAGTAATTTCTGCTAAGACTAACTCATTTTACCAGGATGTTCCACATACTTTAAATTTTACCAGAAGCAAACTGCGAAGACCAGTTTAGAGGTTTTCCTTTGAAAAAATATCCAAATAATTTTGAGAGAAACTGTTGTTGTTGTGTACCTTCAAGTCATTTCCAACTTATGGCAACCCTAAGGCTTTCCATTAGGTTTAGCAACATTTGTTCTGTCATTGCCTTCCCTTGAGATTAACAGCATGTGACTTGCCCAAGATCATCTAGTAAGTTTCATGGCTGAGCTGAGAATCAGACCCCGGTTAATCATTTTCTGGCACACTACACATATTCCAACACTATCTACCCCCCATCTTTATGGTGGTGCCCCTGACCTGTTCATCACGTTACTCTCTGTTTCCCACACTAATCTATTCTCCTTACCTCTTTCTAGTTTCTTCTGACTTTGCCCACCAATGACCATAGTTAAAACTGGACGTGCCACTTCATTTCCATATATACAAAAGATTTTGAACTTGCATTGATATTTTCACACATTAATGGCATATATAGCAATAGCAAGTACATTTCTATACTGCTTATTAGTGAACTAGCACTCCCTAAGCAGTTTACAATCTGTAAGCTAATTGCTTAAGACTAAGACGGAATGTAGTCATGATATCACTCTTCAGATATCTGAAGGTCAGTCAGGCAAAAGAGACCAAATACTTGTTTTCTGCTCCTCCAGAGACCACAGCTAAGTTTTTTGTGGGTTTTTCGGGCTTATGTGGCCATGTTCTAGAAGAGTTTATTCCTGAGGTTTTGCCAGCATCTGTGGCAGGCATCTTCAGAGAATGCCTGAAAAACCCACAAAAAACTATGGATGCCAGCTATGAAAGCCTTCGACTTCACACAGCTAGATTGTTGCCAGTTACAAGGCATATTAGAACATTATGAGAAGTAAATGGCTTGATGAGAAGAGGCATTAAACAACTAAATCATTTACTAAAGGGGCTCTCCTTGCTAGAGTTCTTCAAGCAAAGGTTGGATTGACAACTGCTGTAATATGAGATTTCCTGCATTAAGCAGGAAGTTGGGCTAAATAGCTAAATACCCCACCCAGCTCTATATTGATAATATGACCAGAATAATTTTAATAGGAAACTAAATGCCTTTGCTGAATTCAGTCAAGTTAGGAAAGTTTGGGCTGGGATATATCACTCTTTTTGAGAGAAACAAACAAGAAAAATATGGGTCTGGTGCTCATCTTTGATTTATCGAACTGTCATCCTGGTTAATTCACTTTCCTTGAATTTCTTTGCAAACAGCTGTTCTCATTGTCATAATATGATGGCTTGAGTTAAGACTATAGATATTGCAGAGAATATGTGAAGAATGCTGTTGCCACGTGGCCTATTATTTTCAGGCTTTTCAAAGACAGGTAATGTGTGTAGGGTGAGCCAACTGAAGCATATACTCTGAGTGCATGCTGGATGGGAGAACAAAATTGACATTGGTGATTAAGTGTGATATATTGACAGCTATTAAAATAATGTTAAAGTATATACAGTTTTCAGACAGAAGTAACTAGACATGATTTCAGGCTGGCAGATGAGAAACATGATGCAAGGTAATCAGGAGACAAAGTAAAAGTCATAGGCCATAGAAGCTCCTCACTGGCTCTGTTTCTGCAGTCTAACATGTAGCAGAGTGCATTATACCTCTGGCAGGGGATAGCAGAAATATTTTACTTTGGCCAAATGCTGGTGACTGAACATCATTTGTTTGGAGAGAGCAAACATATTTCAACACATTGCTCAACATATGCAAAACTGATTGGATAATAAATAATTGTCATGTACTGGCTAACTTCAACTCAGAAACTCAAGCCTCAGCAAAGTCAGAAAGCCCATGCTATTCTGCCCATCAGTTTAGGGCCCTAATCAGGAATCACCTAATTAACCTATATGAGTTCAGATCTGCAGGGCTAGATGAACTGCTTATGTCACAATGGCGGTGCCCATGTACATGGGACACCACCATTGTTATGCCGCCACTCCGTACTAGGGTTAGGGACCATGCGGTTGCCACGCTGTTCCTAATCCTAGTATTGCCACCACCATGCCACAAAGGGCCCATCTGTAGAGGGCCATACTCTATTATTCTATTACTCTATGCAGAAGGAATTTGACCTTTGCAAATTTCTTATGAACTAACACCAATATATCCCACTGCAGTAATGCACATATTGGATCTAAGTCCTATATCAGAGGTGGCAATTATGTTGCCTTTTTTAATTATTATTTGGAATACAAGCCTATCAGCTCTAGTCAACATAGTCAATGATGACGAATTCATGGAGTTCTGGTCCAAGAACATCTTGAGGGCCACATGACTTCCACTTGTACCCTAAACCCAATGGTTGTCTGAACTAGTGAAATTCCAACGTATCATCTGGAATTTTAGTAAATCTACACATTTATTCACTAGGTCTAATGTAGCTGGAACTAACAATTGGATGTTGGCCTAAATTCTTGTTTGAACGACTCTGAAATCTGCAATGTGTTTTTCAAAGGTAAAGATGTATCAAACAAAGGGCCCATTCACATTCAGAAATAACCCAGTGTGGAAGCTGGGTTATTTCATTCATTTGGCCCAATTGAATCTGTCCGTGGCATTGATTTGCCATGATCAAATCTCTCCACGGCATTTCATCCCAGATTCACGTTCACACTTGGAAAGTGATAAAATGCCATAGAGGATTCGATCCTGGCAGTCGGCAGATGAGGAGGAGGAAGAGGAGATTGAGGAGGAGGAAGGCTCCAAGGCAGGTGCAGGGGGGAACAGATGAGGAGGAGGAAGAGGAGGACACTATTGAGGAATGCTGATCCAGAGCAGATGCGAGAGACAGAGGAAGAGGAGGGACAAGAGACTCTACAGTGAGGGCAAGAGGAAGAGGAGGAAAAGGAAAAGCAGCAAAAGCAGGTGGGAAGAGGAGGAGGAGAAAAGAGGAGGGAGGAAGAGCATGGCGAATGTGATCGATTTGTAAGTTCCCATTGGCGGCTCCCGCAATAACCCCATTTCTTTTTTTTAAAAAAACCTCTTTTTCCCCATCTTAAAACCCCCTGGATTAAGGGAGATTTGCACCAGGCCCCCCTGAATTTGGGTCAGGCAAACCCAGTGCAAATGTAAACTATCCTCAGGAAAAAATGGCACAAGTGTGAACTTCCCCAATTTAAACCGGTTTGGAAACCAGTTTATTTTTCAGTGTGAATGGGCCCTACATTTCACCATGCACATTAACAATAAAATATTTTCAGATACGTGTACATTTAGATGCAAAGTTTTAAAAAGAATAGTAATATGTGTATTTAAATAAGTACTTATGAAGATTTTTTTCACTCTTTATTTTTTTAAAAAAGAATTTCATCTTAAAGACAAAATGGGAATGAATGAGTTTATGAACTAACATTCACAAAATCAGCAGACACCAGAAATACGCCTATCTTGAGGTCTCATATTTGACTGGGAAAAGTTTAATACAGTATTTTTAATCTCTTAAATAATCAGAGCTTAACTTTATCAGTCATACCCCATATGGGTTAATTAAAGGGAAATTCTTTTTGTCCTTCCAATGTCACCCCTCCTATTTATTGTATCTTTGATTAGATTAAATAATAATAATAATCTGTGCTTTTCTGAGTCTTGAGATTTGAATGGGAGAGAGGGTAGTACTGGGAAGCTGCTTTGAGAGTATAAATGACACAGTCTGAGAAAGTAGTAGCTAATATTTCCATAGTGCCCAGCAAAAAGTATTTACTTCATGACTGCCTATTACTTCATTTCAGCACTGTAAATAAGATGGGGTACCACTTTCCCCATCACCATGAACAGATATGAGAGTTGGACAGTGAAGAAAGCAGATAGAAAGAAAATCAACTCAGTCGAGATGTGGTGCTGGAAAAGAGTGCCGAGGATACTGCGGACAACCAAAAAGACCCCCCCCAAGGGGGGGGTCCTTAAACAAATCAGGCCTGAACTCTCCCTGGAAGTAAAGGTGACCAAACTGAAGCTTTTGTACTTTGGCCACATCATGAGACAATACTAAGAAAGGAGAGAGGTAATAGAAAGAGAGGAGGGTCACATATTAGATGGATAGACCCAATCAAGGAAGCCATGGCTTTGAGCCTGCAGAGCAGTGAAGGACAGGGGTGCTTGGAGGTGTCTCACGCATCAGGTCACCATAAATCGAAGTTGATTTGTGGGCAATTTACAACAGCAGAACAGCAACAACAACATTTTGTTGTTCCTGTGGTTAGTGAATTACAAGTAAGAATCACTTAACTGTACTTATGGAGTACTGGTTTAACTACTGAAGGAGATCTCTAGGAGACTAGGGTCTAAATCCCTGCTCAACCATGAAAACTCACTACATGATGTGAAGTTGAAGGCTTTCATGGCCGGCATCCATAGTTTTTTGTGGGTTTTTTGGGCTAGAACATGGCCACATAGCCCGAAAAACCCACAAAAAACTCACTAGATGATCTTGGCCAAATTATCTATTTATCTTGTATTACTATTTATTGTTTTATATATATTTTGTAGAACGTATGCCATTGTCAGGTTTCATTTTTATCGTTTTTATTGCCTATATGTACAGCACTGAGTAAAACTACAGCGCTATATAAATAATAATAATAATAATAATAATAATAATAATAATAATAATAATAATAATAATAATAATAATAATAAAGTACACTTTCTCAGCCTCAGTGGAAGGCAATAGCAAACATCCTCTGAATAAACCCTTGCCAAGAAAATCCCAGGAGAGGGTTGCCACAAGTTGGAGTCAACCTGAAGTCAGATAACAACAGCAATAATTGCAACCATGTGATGATCTACCACAAATCAAAGCGAAAACTACCAAAAGATGCAAGTCTTTTGCCCACCCTATTGTAGGATGACGACATATCCTGGAAGTGTATATGTAGGCAGTGTAAGGATCCCTGGTGGCACACTGGTTAAATGCCTGTACTGCAGCCACAAGGTTCTGAGTTCAATCCCAGAGGCTCCAAGGTCCACTCAGCCTTGCTTCCTTCTGTAGATCTCCAAACTGAGTACCCAGTTTGCTGGGAGCAATTAGCAATTATTGTAAACTGCTTAGGGAGTGCTTAGTTCACTGATAAGTAGTATAGAAATGTACTTGCTATTGCTACACTGGGGATCATCCTCCTCCATGTTAATTTTGATGTTGAAAAAAGAAAAAAAAACGTTTTGGCTAATGTAACTTGACATTTCACAGTGCTACTGCAGAGAGGAAAAAATGTTGTTTACTGAAATTCCATCCTCTGCAAAACTCCTAAATATCAGGAAGATCTAGTCCTCTTTGTCTAACTCTGATCCTATCTCTGTATGTTACTTGGTACTGTTCGTTATGGTGTGACAGAAATCTCCCACTTGATTTCCGTTTAAGAGCTTATTGACCTCAGTGGAATAGTTCTATAACTTCACTTCCTTGATGAAGTTCTGGCCCACAAAAGCTTATGCCATAATAAATTTGTTTGTCTTCAAGGTGCCACAAGAACCTTTTTTGCTTTTGTTTTAGTGAACTTAACACAGCTACGTCTCTGCAATTGCATTTCATTAGCAGGTTTGATCATTTTAATCTCAGATATATAAAAATGGCTTTTTTGAATCAGACCAAAGAAGCCACATGTTCTCCACTTAATAGGAAGACAATGCTAAATCTCTGAATAAATCTTTTTCAACTGGCCCCATGATACACTGTCTATAAACTGGAGTAGGCTTGAAGGCACATAACAACCACAATCAGATTAAAGGGCTATTGAGTCTCACATTCTGTTCACACAACAACCAAACAAATGCCTACTAGAAGCCTATAACCAAAACATGAAATCAATAGCATCTTTCTGCTCACCACCTCTAGTAACTGGCATTGAGAAGTACTGGAGGAAATGTAAATCCATTTTGATTATTAGACTTTGATAGCTTCATCCTCCATGAATTCATTCATTTAAACCCCTTGAAGCCCAACCTGCCAGACATCACATCTTTTCTCAGTAAATTCTATAATTTTAATCATATGCCCTGTGAAGAAATACTTTCTCTTTTCTATCCTGAATCTCCTACCATTCAGTATCAATGGATCATCTTAGGTTCTATTAACTAAAAGAAAGAGTAAAAAAAAAATCACCCTATCCTTTTCTAAACCATGCATATATTAAAATCATGTCCCCTTATTTACCTTTTTCTCCTAAACTCATGAGCTCTCCAAATTTTGTGACATTCCTTGCACTGATTTCCACTTTTCTGGTTTGGAGAGGTCCATCTGGATCTCTTTACTGTCACTTTTCATAATAACAATCCTAAAAAATATCTTATGTAATTATAAAGTCTGGGATGTTTTCAAGTCTGATGTAACAGAGCTTTCTCTGTAGCAGCACATTCACTGGGGAACTTCATATCCAAGGAAGTTAGGTTGGCTCCATCTCTTTGAACTTCTCTTGGTCAGCCAAAACAGTGCTATTCTGCATGGCCTTTAATGTCTGAAATTGCTCAGTTTTAACTACAGTATTTTATAATTGTATTTTAGGATTGTTTTTAGACTGTTTTAACAATTCTATAAATAATATTTAATATGTTTTAAAATGTTTTATCTTTGTCCTGCTTTTAATTGCTTTTATTTGTTTAACATCCCAGGAGCCCTTGTGGGTGGGATATACAAATATAATAAATACATACATATATAATAATAATAATAGTAATAATGGGATTTATTTATATGCCGCCCAATCACTGGGAATCCGGGCAGCTTACAACAGAGGGGATAATAGACACTTCCCTGCCCTCAGGCTTATAATCTAAAAAGATATGACATAAAAGGAGAAGGGAATGGTGAGGGGGGAGGGGATCAGGTCCAGCATTCTTCTCTCCCTCTGAGGCCTGGACCAAGGCAGATGGACTGGAGGGAGGACTCTTTTTCTTAATTGAGGCCGGGCCCGATGGCGTATTATACACCCATACCTACCTCTAATGTGGCTCTGACCTTTGATAAGAAGACTCCAGTTGGTGACATGGGTGTGGGCCAGACCACCTGAAAAGTGTAGCCTGCCGGCAGCCTAATTTCCTCTGAGGGAAGCCGCAGCTTTTTCCTATGGAGGAAAAAGAACCCGGAAAAAATTGGTTCTTTTTGTGCCGCAGGGTCGACATAATGAGTGTGCCACACAGCGCTTACATAACAATGGCAGCGCATGTGTACACTGGGTGTCACCATTGTTACATAAGTGCCGTGTTAGGGTTAGGGGCCATGCAGTTGGTGTGTGGTCCCTAACCCTAAAATTGGTGCCAGCATGGTGCTTCATGCCCATTTGTATTGAGCCATTGGTATTTTTTCTAAGGGTACATTTACACTGCAGAATTAATTCATGTTGGCACCTCTTTATTTGACATGGCTCAATGCTATTGAATCATGGGATTTATAGTTTTGTAGGATATGTAGCCTTTCCTGTCAGAGAGCTCTTGTGTCACAACAAACTTCAAATCCCAGAATTCAATAGGATGGAACCATGACAGTTAAAGTGGTAACAAGCTGCATTAATTCTGCAGTGTGGCAGCAGCCTCAGTCAACTGTAGCGGAAGAGCACATGGCACTGCAATTCCAGAAGTATATTTCCCCCCTCAGAACAAGAATGTAAACGTCATGTGCCAATGTCCCAAAGTAACTGTCATGCCTCCTTGTTATAATTCTTATTTTTTGTGAAATTGTGAAATGAGGAAAATAATCAAGCACAGCGCACATACTTCCCTTTCTTTGATGATATGCCTACTTCATACTAGTAGTTTCAATGGTAACACTTCTTTTTATGGCTGCTGATCCACATTAATAGGATAGGACTCAAACAAAAAGAAATAAATTTATTTGGCTGCTTTCTGGAATTGGTATGACTTCCTTAGATCTATGGAAGGATGCAACAAGATTATGGTCTACAGCATTCACTTGTGCTTTTTTTTTATTAGTCTGAGCATAGATTTTACATGTGCAGCATGAACCCCATACAGCCAGGCCAAAATAAAGCTGCTTCGGGTCACTTTAGAGGTATGCTGTTTAAATGATGCATGCATCCTTAGAGTCCAGAAGCTGCGCCAAAGCTGCGCTCCAGTCCTTACGATTGGATTGTGGCTTTGGCATGGCTTCCAGACTCTTAGGATGCATGCATCATTTAAGCAGCATACCTCCAAGGTGACCTGAAACAGCTTTATTTTGGCCTGTCTGTATGAGGCCGTAGCTACCTTTATGACTATATGTCTGTAAGTAGCAGCATCAGCATGTTTGAAAGTTATTGGTGTAACGACTGATTAGTATTTAGCTATGCATGCCTTTGCTTTCCTCATTTTCCATAAATACGTATTTACTGTTTTCCCTTAAAATATATATATTTAAAATATATATTGTTTGTGATTATTATGGCCCTCAGATGAACCAGCCTCCTTTTTTTGTGCAATCAGAATATCTTTTTACAGCATTCCCTTTCTTTCTGATTTCGGAGCAAATCTCTGTGTGTATCAATGAAACTCAGAATCTGGAGAAATGGAAATCATGAACACAGCTGATCCAAGAGATAGCACATTATAGATAATGAATTACTACCTTTTTTTTTAAACAACAGAGCCAATCAGCATTTTCATTACTGTGAACTACCTAGTGTGATCCCATTGTGATCATTCCACCCCTCTACAATATGCATCATCCTGTTATGGCCTTGTTTTCATTTGAAAATAGGATGGTTTGACTGTGATCTAAATAACAAAGTTTACTGCTCTGAAGACATGGCCATGGAACCAAAATTAAAGGACCATCTTAATAAATACATTAGCATGCTACTTCTAGCAGTAAGTGCTTCTTGTATCATAATATTCATTGATTGTATCAGAACATCCAATGATTGACTGGCCAGATTTCTACCACATCTTTTTCTTCCAAAATTGGACTTAAGGTGGTTAATAATAAAATGAACGAAATGGGTACAGGTTAAAAACATAAAGTAGGTTAACTAAGGGGCTTGACAGACCAGCCATTAAGGCCGGCCAGGGGGCGGAGTCAGGGTGTGGCGTCCACATGACACATGCCCTGACTCTGCCCCCAGGCTGGCATGATGCCGTACGCTGTTCCACACAATGCACTTTGTCATGGCCCTCCTGTGGCACTGCATCTAGATAATAATAATATAATACTAATAATAATAATAATAATTTAATTTTTATTTTATCGACCGTCTATCCGAAATGATCTAGCGGTGTTACGTAAAATTGCAATACAAATAAAAAATTGCAAGGCCCTCTCTCCCCCTCAAGGATGGTGGTTGGAGGCTCTTTGTCTTCCAGGCCTGGCCTCTCTCCCCCTCAAGATGGTGGTTGGAGGAGGGCTCTTTGTCTTCCAGGCCAGGCCTCTCTCCCCCTCAAGATGGTGGTTGGAGGAGGGCTCTATGGAAACATAGTGGCCAGGTGTAACGCCGCCTTGAGTCCTTATATTAGAAGAAAGGCAGGATATAAAATAATAATAATAATAATAATAATAATAATAATAACAACAACTGCAAGTCAGAGCATTGCATTTTTCTCCTTGCAATGTAAGATCTTGACCACTATGTGTTATGATAAAAGAGAGAAAGAAAAGACAAAGCTGCCTTACACAGATGCAGACATGTTCCATTCAATATTGTCTCCAAAGGCTGGCAGCATCTCTCGAGGGTTCTATCTGGAGATGTCAGAAATTAAACCTGGGAATTTTAGTATGCAAAGTATATTTGTATAGCCATTAGAATGTGAATTATTTCTATCTCATAAACTAAAAATGTGTTCTTTCAAAATGTCACTGTGGAAAAATCTTTGATCATGCCCTGAATTTTTTAAGAATCATTAGGGATCATCCCTGTGTTAGAAAATTAACATTTTCTTGTTGAATCAAACTAACATTAATGTAATCTTGCCCTCTGCCCCCTCCTGTAGCCAAACACCACAGGATGGACATTGGCTGGATTGCCTCATTTGTAGTCATTTATGTTCTTGTATTATCAGCTGTTCTGTAAGATCTGACTTCTCATGTTGTTTGGAAAGGCCATGGTCCATCTTGTTTGGAAACTGGGGGTCTTCTTATTCCATCACTAATCATTTAGATGCCTCTGGATCTGGAATCCCTTTTATCCCCTTATAGCCAGCAGTCTGATACTTTAGAATTGATTCTGGCCTGGCTAGAAGCTCATGAATGATACAATCCTTCTTATGAGCACTTAACTGTGAGAGGCCAGACAGCTCAATATTATGGAACAACTAACTTCTTGGAATTTGATTGCTAGTCTGAACTAGAGTAGACCCACGAAATAAACTTCTAAATGGTAAGCCAACACATATACAAATCTCGATGAGACAATGGTTATATTTAGTCCATTGCTTCAGCTTACCTATGATAGCCAATAATCTGACATACCTTTCTTCCATAACCTTGTGCAACCTTTTGAGATTTGGCTTATACACATAGCAGAATAAATAGAGAGAGTGTGATGATACTACCGCTTTAACTTGCATGTGGGAAAATGTCATTTTCCAAATTTCTTTCACATACACACACACACACACACACACACACACACACACCAACTCCTGATAGGTAAACATCAACAATGAAACACCTCATATTTCAGGATCCTTCTGCAATACATCCACCAAGATGAGACATAAAGAGCTCCAAGCCAATAGCTGCCACTACATCTAATGAGTGGCAAGTAGGATTGCCTGACTGAATGCAAGACACGGCTGCTGTCACTTTAATATTTAACAGATCCTGGACTAGAAAGACATATCAGGAAATTCATCAGGTGGAACTACAGCATGTCTCCTCACTGATCACTGATCACCTTTTACCTGACCAGCTTTTATCTGATACATCTTCCTAACAGCTAGGGAAAAGTAGGGGTGGAAAAGCACCCAACTCCACTTCTCCTATAACATGGGACTGAAGGTGCTGCATGTCCAGCTATGTAAATTGAGAGGGACACTTTTCTGCCACCCCCCTCTCCTACTTCCCACCAGCCAGTAAACAGCTGTGTTGTAGGCTATATTAGGAAAAAGGTGGGTTTGGGGTGTGCTGGAAGGAGACATGCCATAATTTGTTATGGAATTTTATGGTGTGTCTTCCTGATCCAGATTCTGCTAACTGTTACAGCTACACAAGCCTTGTCCCTTATTTACTCTGGCAACCTTAGTGACAAGGTAACTGAACACACTGTGACTGCAAACAAAGAGGATCTTGCCAAAGTGAAGGACAAGATGGTGTCCTTCCATACATAAAACTGAAGTGAATTGACAGTTGGCACTTTCTTCAAAATTGGGAATGAGGTAGATACTTTTCTCACGTTTGAGGGTAGTAAGCCACCCCAGAAGATGGAAGACAATAACCATCAAACACTCAACACTCTATCTTCTAAAACAGACAAAAGGTCAGGGGACTCAGCTCCTACTGATGCCCACCCCTCAGCACCTGCTGCATGAGGTAGTTGCCTCACTCTGTATGGGATTGGCCCAGCCATGCTCACATGGAGCTGGAAGGAAATACACCTATACTATCAAAGCTGTGTAGGGTGGAAATACTGTTTAAAATGAGCTGGGCAGGCTTATGACTATAATTGTAAAATTTGGTACATTGAGTTGAGAAAGCCAACAATACTTTAGACTTAGATACAAAAGACTAGGAGAGGGCAAGGGGAGTTAACCCAGGCATTTTATGTGCTCTGTTAAAATGTGCAATCTGAATGCAAATGATTTGCATCATATACTGCAAAATCCCCAGCTTTCTTATTACCCCAATATAAAAATGGACAGAAATAAATAAGAATACAACAATAAAAAGGTGTCTGAGAGCTGATATAATGGCTCCAGAGATGTCATTAATTTTGATCATGTCTATAAATTTAGATTGCATATAGTAGATACACTCCTTTATGGGATGGTATTTAATTACCTGATAGGCTTTAATGGCTTCTTTGCATTGATAACAGAGTCGATAATCTTCATTTTTCAAGCCCCTTAAATATGCATTGACGTAATAGATAGTATCAGTTCAGAGCTTTCCTTGGTCTATTGGGCCATATACTAAAATGCTTTCTAAGGTCACTAAATATATTTTCAATGTGATATAAATGTAATTATTTTGTAAATTTACTGGTGCATAGCCACTGTTTAAAAAAAAACTGCAAAATATGGTGATTTATAGTTTTGAATATAACTTTAAGTGCCTTCTGTAGTGTAGTCTTGTGACCTGGGGAACCATTTAGGTAAGGGCAATTTCCAATTACATTTCATGATTCCTTAGGAGCCCCTGTATTCCTCAACAACTCACAGTTTCTTCAGACTGAGTTACTTGCTGTTTGCCTTCAAGCCATTCCTAGACTATGGTGTCTCTAATCCTGGCTGGGTAGGCAAGCTGAGATCTCCTGGTAGCAACTAAGGCTGCATCCACACTGCAGAAATAATCCAGTCTGACCCTACTTTAATTGCCACGGCTCAATGCTATGGAATTCTGGGACTGCACTGTAGTTAATTGTGGCACTCTCACAAAACTACAGCTACAGAACTTCATAGCATTGAGCCACGGTAGTTAAAGTGAGCTCAAACTGGATTATTTCTGTAGTGTGGATGCAGCCTTCAGCTAGAAAAAGAATACAAATATCCAGGCTCCAAAATTCTAGCACCACAGGGTGCGAGACACTAGCCATTCATACCAAGAATTCTTATATGTGTTGTGTTCCCATCCCCTTGGTAACTTTCCCTGCTTCTTTTCATTGGATGCCCATACTGTATTTCTAAATTATTTAATTATTTAATTATTAAATTAAATTATTATTAAATGCTCATGTGAAATTTTCAATTACTGCAATGCTAAAAGTTTGGGGACTGAAGGCAAATTTCATACAGAGAGTACAATTATTATCTGGGGGGGGTGCCCCATTATTTTGCCTCTCCCCCATAGCTACACCCCAAAGCCACAACATCTCACTTGAGATCCCTTGTGTGCCTCTCTCCCCTTATCATGCACAAAGCTAAATGTGATTCCACACAGAGTCATGGGGGAGCATTGGCATCTGACAACTAGGGGTTGAATGCCTGCTCAGCCATGGAAACCCACTGGGTGACATTGAGCAAGTCACATCCTCTCAGCCTCAGAGGAAGGCAAAAGCAACTCCTCTCTGAACAAATATTGCTAAGAAAGCCCTTTGATAGCTTTGCTTTAGGGATGCCATAAATTGGAAAAGAGTTGAAGGCAAATACTGTACAACCAATGATAGTCTTGGCCATCATATCTAGCCATGCAGCATCAACCATCAGTACTCTTAAGACAGTGACCAAACAAGGTTAAACAGTATGTATGTCACCCAAGTATGCTTTTTGACTATCTGTATGAAATGGTGTGGGTCTTGGATCCCTAACATATGAGCAGAGAGGATTTGAAGTTTAGAAATGTATCACTTTCTTAAGGTAAAGTTTGGAGACAACTGGAATGTGGGGTTAGATTAACCCTACATCTCACCACACCCTGCAAAAAGTCAGATGCTAATGGAAATGAAAGTACAATTAGAATCACTTAAACAGTATGGCCAAGTCAGCACAGATAAAGAAGAACCAAGGGGATGAGTAGAAACACAAAATCAAGGACTGCTGAAAAGACAAAGCTGACTAGTCCACCAAAGGAACAGGTCAGATGTTTTAATCCTCACAGCTTGTATTTTTACTATCTATCTTTCATCCTTCTCATTCCTATAACTCTTACAGTGAGAATGTGTGAGAAGAAGAAGCATTAAGCCTTTTCATTATGTTTCCTCTTTCTGGAAATCAGAAACATTTTCTTTCATCAAGACAATATGGAAGAGCCTTGGTGATGGCTGAGAACATATGTTGTACCAGAACAATGGCCTCTGGACACTTGCTGCCTATGGACAGCAAGTGTCCAAAGAGAGAGGGATTATTATAAGGGAGGCAGTTAAGGAGAAGTCACTGCAGTCCATGGCCACATCTGCACTACAGGAACAATGCAGTTTGACACTGCTTTAACTGCCATGGCTCAGTGCTGTGAAATGCTGAAATTTATTTAGCCTTCTCTGTCAGAGAGTTCTGGTGTCAAAACAAATGACAGGTTTCAGAATTCCATATCACTAAGCCATGGCACTTAAAACAGTATCAAACTGCATTATTTCAGCAGTGCAGATGCAGCCCAAGTCAAGCAAAGGTAATTCAAGAAGATGAAGGGAGTCACAAGAGCAAAGTTTCAATAGGTCCCAATGCTGTTACACAAGGTTGGCAGTTGATAATCAAAGCCAGAAAGGTATGAGACATTCAATATAGACAGGTCAGAAGCCAGGTCAAGAATATCAAGAAACACCCAAACACCAAGAGCACTGTCAGTCATAGAGGTTAAACAGTTGTGAGAAATGAGGATGCTAGGCAGTTGATGGGAGGTTTAAAAGTGGCTGCCTCTGGATGTCAGCTCTTGATGAATGAGCATCTTTGATTTAATGCAAGCTGATTCCTGCAAAACTTCTTTTTCTCTCTTCAATGGACTTCAGAGGATGGGAAAGCCTCTTCAGAGTCTATGAAATCTTACTGAGAAGAGAGCATCTCAACGGCATCATACACAAGTTGCTCAGATTCAGAAAGGGAGCCATCATCTAGGACCAAGAATGTGCAGTCCAACTCTTCTGCATCAGATTGCAGAAGGTGAGTTATGATACCCACATGATGTTCCCACAGTTGCACATTAAAAGCTCATCAGCAGGACACAAAAGTACAGTGGCACCCTCCATAGTCTGCTCTCCAGCAATTGATATAGAGAATTGTGCTCCTTCTGATATTGGATGTGGCTTACAACTTTCCTGACTGGTAACACTGTTTTCAGCCTCCATGAATCTATCCTCCAATCCCAGTTAAAAGCCATCTAAGCTGGCAGCCACACCCAGATCTTAGAATCATAGAGTTGGAAGAGACCGCACGGGCCATCCAGTCCAACCCCCTGCCATGCAGGAAATCCAAATCAAAGCATCCCCAACAGATGACCGTCCAGCCTCTGCTTAAAGACCTCCAAGGAAGGAGAATCCACTACACTCCGAGGGAGTGTGTTCCACTGTCGAACAGCCCTTACTGTCAGGAAGTTCTTCCTAATGTTGAGGTGGAATCTCTTTTCCTGTAGCAGTTTAACAACTGGTGCATGAAAAAAGTTCCTCATTTTGTCATTTCTGGATCTCCACCTTTCAACTTCAGTGGATAACCACAAATCCTAATGTTGTGAGTGGTGGAAAAGCTTCTCTCACTCTACTTGATCCTTACCATGCATAATTTTATATCCGTCTATCAGATTTTTCCTGGTTCACTTCATTGTGGCAAAGCAAAGGTAAGCCCCATGACTAGGGGACATAATCATTTTGGCACAAAATCATTTCTGCTTTCATTCTCACCTGCCTCATCCTCACACAATGATCTTCTGCTAGTGGACAGATTTAATCCATAGCCGCTACATTTCCAATTCTTGTACTGTGTTTGGAGCGTCTTTCTCATCTCAAAGCTGTTAGCAAAGCCCAGAATGGATTCATCATAAAAGTGTTTTGTTGTAGTAAACGAGGAAAGAATTTCCAAAGAATCATGTTACCAGCTGATAAAGGATTTGGGAGACCACAAATCTCCAACTATTTATGTAGTACATGGCAGGGAAGGAAATGGGCTGACATACCATGTATATATTCTATATAGAATTTATTGAACATAGGAAACAGGAGAAATGGAGACATACAGTGATTACAGAGACCTCAAATTTTCATTCTGTAGCATAATGCAAAGGAATGCTTAAAAGAATAAGAACAATTTCCTGCTTTTTAATAGGCTAAATAAAATGCTGGCTTTTTTGATATCGAATTACTGCAGAGACACTTAAGAAACATCTATAAACTACTTAAATATTTGCACGAGAAAGGCAAATGATAATACATACTGTTATGCAGATCTTTTGATACACTAACATAAAGAATCTGATGTAGAAGTGATTCATGTTTCCCTGACTTAACACATAGATTCAAACCCTATGTGTTTCAACACCTGAGATGTTATGATAGACTTAACCACCCCACCAGAATCCTTATAAAAGTTAGCGTTTGGTAAGCTGTGTATACACATGCATACTTTAGAAGCTTACAAATTTTGTGGTCACAATTTTATGATGTGAATGCATAAAACAACAAGAACAGCTCTACTTGGGACTAACCAACAGAATTTCAAGCAGTGTTCTGGGCAAAAACATATTGTGGGCAAAAATAATGGTGAAGAACTTGCATTGGGAGACATAGCTACAGTTACAGAGCTCCATCATCATATCTGCATTTCCCAATGCTATCCCACAGAAGCATTTCTAGCATCATAGTCCCACCAACAGAAAAAAAAAATAGTGGTACTGGAGAATGAGACAATGTGTGGACACCTCCAGGTCTATCCTGGCAACAGGCAGTGGCAATAGGACCCTTCAAAGTTCCTCAATGCTGGGCAGTTTCAGTTGTCTCAACAATGCAATGACCATTAATATAAATTTCAAAACGTATGATGTAAGTCTGTCTTAGAACGTCATAAAAACTGGACAGGATGGCAGTGTGTGTGTGTGTGTGTGTGTGTGTGTTTTAAAATGTTTTCTTATAAAATTTTCTCCCCAAAACCTCTGAAATGTGAAATAAAAAATTGAAGATGCAGAGCAAGGAGAAAATGTTTGAAATTTTTCATCCTGCCATGTGAGTACGGGTAGAGTCCATGTTCTCTGGCTGAATGAATTGACTGTGCCTCTTCTGAGGGATCAATTTGAGCCCCATTTTTCTCAGAATATTTGCCTGTACCCTGAAAATTTGACAGTTAGGGATAATTACACTCATCCCTTCATATTTGCGGCCTTGACTTTTGCAGATTTGATTCACAGATTTTATTAATATTTTTTCTCTAGGAATATCTAGGTCTTCCAGCACAACTCTATGATCAACTTTAACCAAAAGTTGCACTGAAGAAATTCCTAGAGAGAACACTCCACTAGGCATTTGTAGCTTCTCCAGCACAATTCTATGGTTAATATTTCACAAATGTTGACCACAGATTTGCACTGGAGGATCTAGAGATTCCTAGAGAGGTGTTCCCTCTGGTAAATACATAGTGTTTTTGTTACTTTTGGTTTTCTACAGTTGTGGGGTTCCTGTGCCTGTAGCCCCAGTGAATGTGGAGGGATGAGTGTACATGTAAGATAATGAAATATTGGCTGCTAATGATTCATTTTGTGACATTTGTTACTTCTGCTGAATATATTCACAAATATGGAGAACATGCAGAGAATATATGCTATCAGTATTCTCAGAGGAAAATGTGGGGGAAACAAGCTCATTGCAGCTCTGTTCTGATTTGTCGGTCAACTGCCAAGAGAGAACAAACTTCAATGACACTAGTAATGCCATAACATAATCCAACATAATTTGGGATTCACAGCTTTCAGGAAATCAACAGTGCATGCTGAGTCTTCAAGGCAATGTGATCCTTATAGAATTTGCATCAGCAGAATTTCTGCGTGTCTTTGCATGCCTCACAATTTAATATGTATTCATAATCAGAACACCCTTTAGAAGTTGGGAAATATATTTATTTTCTTGCTCACATATATATATATATATATTGCTCTTGACAGCCTGCCCTATGCTGATGTCTTTTTCTTGGTCATGAATAAGTGTGATTAAGAGCATTAAAATATAAAATCAGCCTTTATGTATCAGATAAAGTTCTATCTAGCTGAGATCTGAAAACTTGAAAGCTGCCAGTTTGAACAAGAATCTTTGGACCAGTACCCTTGAGTAGCTGTGAGGACTCACGTGCCCCTGCAGGTACCACAGTTTTGATGTCTGTACTACCCTCACTCAACATACTGGAAATGTTGTTCTAAGAAGCCACCATTTTAAATTCCTGCAGTGACCTAGAGTACAGGGGGAGAACATGCAGCTTTCCTGATGTTTTTGAACTCCAACTCCCATCATCATTAGCCACCATAGACAATGAGGATGTATGTGGGGGAAAGGATGCTATTGGAGATTCTACCTCAGGCAGCAAAGTGTCCTGTGCTGACTCAAGCCTGAAAACTCATGGAAGTTTGTTTATATAATGCTTCATGCCACACTGTTTGTTTTATATAGGAAGAATTCACATGTTGCTATAAACATGGCTCCACAATCCTCTTGGAATCTCACATTAATATAAACAGTGTACTTTATTTAGTATTAATTGCTACAGAGTAGTTATCCATCCCAGGCCAGAAGACACACTCTTATGCTTGTCCTAGGCATGATTTTTATACCTGAGTGTATATTTCATAGCATCTCACCTCAGATCTCCTGGAATCACTACCCCCCCCCTCTCTCTCTATCTATCTATATATTCTCTGAGCACAAAGGTCACCCTTCCATTTATCAGCTAGTAACTTGATTCTTTGGAAATCTTATCCTCATTTACCGCAACAAAATATGGATAACATCTGGTGAGACTTGTAGCTTGTGTTACTAGTAGCCAGGCCTTAAAGATTATTTATCTTACTGTTTGTATCATACCATCCTGTCCTGTTCTCTGTTACTTTATTTGAGACGAGGTGGCCCTGTGGTATATTAATGGACTCTATTTCCTGCCTATAGATCCATGTGGGAGCACCTCCAGAAGGTATGCTCTGTTTAATATGTCTGCCAGTTGGAAGGACTTCCCTGGGTTGTACTTTATGCTCACATCACATGCCTCTTATATTACAGTCTCTTGGGAGAACTCAGCACAGGTTTCTTTGCAATAATCTGTAATGGTTTATATTCTGATATTCTGCACGTATTCTGTATCTGAACATGAACTGATGACACTGCTCTAGTCTGAAGACTAGTGCTAGCAACATCTCTTCTACTTGTGCATACTTCCTTTCTGCTTCAATCATTGCTCTAGTAGCAAAACTTATGGGCTGCTCATTTTGCATCAAAACTGCTTTAAGACCTCCATCTGAAGCATCAAATTGCAGTGTCAGTTGCTCAGCTGGGTTGTAGGTCTTTAGTATTGGAGCTTTGCTTTAATTTGTTGGAAAGCCTGCTGTTGAGTCTGTTCCCATTCCAGGCTATATTTTGTTAGTTCTTTCTTCAGTGGCTCCAACAGAACTAATGGAACTCTAGTTGTACTGGCTGCACCCATAGGTCTTCTATCAGTGTGACTTCAAAGTAACCAGTTCTCTGTAGTGTATCTTGGTAAAATGCTCGGTAGGAGACCTAATGACTCTTCTTGGTCTTTTCTAAGATGGATAATATTGTGGTATTACACTGTAATTAAATCTAAGACCTGTGTTGAAAAGTTGCCCTGCAGTGGATAAGTGGTCTTTTTGTCAATAACTGGGTTTTTTTTTTTTTTTGGCAGTGATTTGTTATAGAGAGCTGGCTCTTTCTTGGTGGGATTACAATGGATTTGTTATACTTTTGCAGCACTTGGGCCTTGTCTGCATGGGCCAAGAGGCCCATCCACCCACATTCTGGTAATGCACTGTTCAGACAATGTACTTCCCATTTGATGCATCCTCTGTTGCTGCAGGTCACTCATTCTAAGGTCAGAATGAAACAACCAGCCTCATTCTGACTTCAGAGGTATGTGACCCATGGTGCTGGTGGATGCCCTGGGTGGCTCAATAGATCGACGGAGAAGGAAAACCTCGCAAAGTTGTGGGCTGCAGTTATGTGCTTGTGAAAGACTATAGCTGTGCAGAAAGCCATGATGGTACAGGAAGAGAGAACCAGGTAACAGGGGAAGATAGTAGAGCTGTGGGGCCAGGATACACTGGGTTACCTTGAAAGCATTTTGGCCAATGCAAATAAGGCCTTGGTGCCTTTAATTTTTTTTAAAAAAGAGAGAGAAATCTGATTCTGCTAGGCAATAGGTAAACTGGTCGGACACTGCACATGTCTCCATGATGTTCCTGGAATCTTATTGGCCTTTGCTCAATCAGTACTGTGGCAAAGAGCATTGAATTATTTTTTTCTTTCTTTCCTATTTTGTAAATATTAATAATAATAATAATAATAATAATAATAATAATAATAATAATAATAATTTTATTTATATACCACCCTGTGGTGAAATAATCTGGGCGGTTTACAACATTAAAATAACATACAGCATAAAAACATTATATTCCCCCCCCCCTTAAAAAGTTATTAAACTGCATATCTAAATTAAAACCACAATAACTAGTTAGAACAACAATAAATTAAACAAAATAATACCAACCAATAAACCACTGCAACTTCAGTTCTAAAGAAAAGAAAAGAAAAGGGGGCTTTGGAGACATTACTGAGGAGGGGGGAGATCCTGAGATCCTGAGGCCGGGATATTTTAGTCTGGGAAGGCCTGCCTGAAGAGATCCGTCTTGACAGCCTTTTTGAAGCTGTCCAACGATGTTAATTGACGGATCTCGTCCGGCAGGTCGTTCCAAAGCCTGGGGGCGACAGCAGAAAAAGCCCTCCAGGAGGTCGCCACAAGCCTCGATTTTTGAGGCTGCAACAAGTTCCTCCCAGAGGACCGGAGGGCATGGGGAAGATTGTATGGGAAGAGGCGGTCCCTGAGATAGCTTGGACCCATATCTTGTGAAGCAGGGCATCTACCAAGCTTGAACTAAATGTTACCTCCTCATCTAGTCCCTCATTGCTAAGTGGAATGATCTCCTTCTGTTTCATAGACTATGGCTCAAAACACACAGGCCAAATAAGGCTGCTTCCAACCACTGTGGGGGCATGGTGTTCAGATGATACACACTCCCAAGATGGCTGGGAGCTGCTCTGGTGCCACATCGTGGCTGAAGCAGGCTCTGGGCACTCTTTACTGGAAGCATGCTTTAGCCATGTATCCTTTCAAAATGCATGATTCCAGCAAACTACCAATCTTAGGATTCCATAGAATGGAACTATTATCAATTTAAGATTGACAGTTCCAGCTCTGAGGTTTCCAGGCCAAATCCTGAGACCTAGGCCCTCTGATGATGTCATTAAGTGTCATGAATTAAGTACAGTCAACCCTCCCCTTACATGGGGATCCGTTTCAAACTCCCCCATGTAAGGGGAAACCCGTGGATGCTCATGTCCCACTGAAAACAATGGGCTGTGTGCATGCGGTGCAGTGTGGCATGTCTGCCATTCATTTAATTGTACCGTGGCTTCAGCGTATGCTGAAAGCCGTGTAAAGAAAGCCCACATATGGTGCGGGCTGACTGTACCAACCACAATTGTTCACAGCTTGACATTCAACATGCAGACACAGACACAGACATACACACAGAGAACATCTTTTTTTATTTTAAAATGTTAAAATATAAATCTCAGCTAAAAGGTCACTTTCCCATATTGAGGAGAAATGAAATAATTTTATTCCTTCTCACTGGTTTAGAGAGATTGAGTAATTAACATTTAATCTAGCTTTTTCGTTTCTAGCTACAAGGTAGAGATAAAGTAGAACAGAGGGTGAGCCCTGGCACCATAGTAACTGGGAAGGAAGCAGAGAGATAACCAAGTAAATACACAGATGACCTGGAGAGTCTTTGCAAGCTGCAGAACCACATCAGCTAAGCCATGTAAATTTTAGCAAGATGCTGCACACGGACCTTTCCTCTTACTTAGATATGAGCCTCCCAAAACTGGAGAATTTGCACTCTCATCTTCCACCTGGAGATGACCTGCAAAAACTGGAGACTCAGGTCTAGGTCCTGACACATGGCAACGCTAGATGGAGCAGTGACAGTTAAAGTGATATCATAGTGTGAAAAGCCTCTATGACACTGACCTGTAAAGTGCCCCCCCCCCGCCACCTTTGCATTCTTTTCCACAGACTGGACATTGGTCCATTTGCTTTTCATATAGTCTCCCCCAACACTGAATGGCAGTTACAAAGTGGTCTGTCTGATTGCTCCTTCCCTTAGGCTAAGCTCATGTACCTCTTCTGTACTTGTGGCTGATGTGATGGTTTTGAACCTTTGTTTAGACAATTCTGCTGCTCTTGCAATTTGATGACAATTTTCCAAGGTCAGATCTGTTTCTCTTAGTAATCACTCCCTCGAGGCAGAGTTGAGTGTCTCACACAGATTCTATTCCAATGATTGGACTGTATTTTATCTCATCAAAGTTATATGCAGTTGCTAAACTCTTCAGAGCCATGATATAGGAACTATTTCTTCCCTTCCCTTCACTCTTTCCAGGTGAGAAAACTCCATGGTGCCATTTTTCTTTCCTTCTATTACCTGCTGGAGTGTTCTGGGGTCTTCTGGAAACAGTGTTGCACTTATTTCATGGCCCTTGTCCTCACTAGGCTACAGAACAGCATTACCTTCATTTTCTTCTCTGTAGACGGCCTGTAGACAAACCGAATCCACAAACACCTGGACAACATCAACAGAAAACAAGAAACCCTTAAAGTAAACCAAGTTTGCTTACCAGTCCTGAAAAACACCAAAATCAAGACTCAGCAAATGCAAATGAAAACCACCCAGGGTGAGGCAGATTCCCAGCAGACAATGATCCTTAATTAAATAGCACCCTGAGGCTTTGCCATTCCACAATAGAAGAACACATAGATTAACATGTAAATCATGTCTTCTCAACCAACAGTATATATACCCCATTCATTTCCATGCCAGCATTCTCTGAAGATGCCAGCCACAGCTACTGGCAAAATATCAAGAATAAACAGTTCTAGAACATGACCTCATAACTTGAAACCCCCCCCCCACAAAAAAAAAAAACCTAAACTGAATTTTGTTTCCAGTGTTTCAATGTTTGTGTAAAGCTCTCTGTGTGAAAGGTAGCTATCTTCTATACTTTAGGCCATCCATTACAACATCTATTTTATTTTACTTTACAGTGGTACCCCGGGATACGAAATGACCGCGTTATGAAATTTCCGGGATACGAAAAAATTAGATAGGAAAAAACTGTTCCGGGTTACGGTTTTTTTTTCGGCTTACGAAAAAATTTTTGGTGCTTTTCGGCGCTTTTTCGCACGAAATCGCGGCTTTCCAGCGCTAGCGGCTATGGCTTTTTCGGGTTGCGAAATCTTTCGGGTTACGAACGGCGCCGCGGAACGAATTAAATTCGTAACCCGGGGTACCACTGTATTTTGAATTGTTTATGCAGCTTTCAGATCCTCTTACTGTGAGGCCTCCTCACAAATTTCAGTTGTCATCATGTTTCATGCTAACTGAATGAAAGAAGTTGGTAGTATGAGCTTTTGTAAACTTGAACCTACTTCTTCACATACATGTAAGTAGGAAGAAGGCTCAAGTCTATGAAATCTCATGCTTTCTTCCTTTAAGTTAGTCTCAAAGATGCTACAAGATCCTTTTGTACACTCAGTCATTAGGTCTCCTACATAGCATTTTACTAAGGCACACTCCAGAGAACCGATGTCTTATTTAGGGCACCACTGTTAAGGAGGATATCAACACTCTGAAATATGTCCAGTGGAGGGTTATAAAGATTTTAAAGAATCTGTGAAGGGCAATTGAGTGGTTTGGATACATTTTACCTAGTGAAGAAAAGACTGAGAGATGTTATGATAGTCATTTTCAAATATTTGAAGGGCAGTTGTGTAGACGATGGAACAATCTTAAGAAGAACTCCCTGAAGTGAGGTGATTGACAATGGAAGGGACTGCCTCAGAAGATGGCAAGTTCTCATTCTTTGGAGGCTTACAAAGGTAGGATGAGAATTTGTCAGGGATGCTTAATCTGTATGTTCTCTGTGTCAGCAGAGGGTCAAAGTAGATAAATCCTTTATCCCTTCCAAATCTACATTCTATGATTCACTATAGCACCATGGTGACAGCTGGTATTTAGTGGTGTTAAACAGGTCATAGAAATAGTCATAAAAAGAAGCACAGCATATATAAGACATTTCGAGATGGAGTATCACTGAACACGCAGAGGCATATTTAAGGTGAAAAGGACTCCCAGGATTTATGAGGAAGCCTGATTCACTCAGACTTAGGACACAAGGTTTCAAAGTTAGAAGGACATTCTTCAACATGCAAAGTAAGAGACCAAAGTATGGGGTGAAATGCAGTGTTGTCTGTGTTATCAGGCCTGAGCGACACACATCCTATCAGATCAGTGAAACCTGCCTTCTACAAATCCAACCATGTACATTTCCACAGTAGTGAATCGATAAAGTTGTGACCCTAGTTATACACATGTCTGCTTGTATGCCTTTTTATTTCCAGGTCAGGTCACAAATACCAGGCTTTTCTTCATGCAATCTACTATGAGGATATGTGTTCACATCCAATGTGCATCCAGATCAGGATGATGCACAGTTCAGAGATGACAAGTAAAGGAGACAAGGCTGCCTCTCTTGAGAGCTGAGTGTTAAATAGGAAGAGGCATGTGTCTGTATATTCAGTTATAATTCCTAATAATGCCTGCAACTCAGCACTGCTTATTAAAGCAAATCAAGTGTGTACAACTAACATCAAATCAATTACAGAGCCTTAATCTGTGAAATAACTGAGGGAGCCAAGCTGTTTCAAGTTGTACACAGTATTCATCACAGGTAATAATAACCTCTTAGCCTCAAGATCCAAAAATTAAAAAATCTGTTAAAGTTCAAGGGAGGGATTTGATAGAAAACACATTTTGAAGGCTTCCCAAGGGCTCACCTTGCCCATTGAAATGCAGCTTGGGTTGCTGAAAACACATAATGTACTGGACATATTGCTCTCTAGGGATTTGGTTCCATATTCCTTTTTATGTAAACAATCCTAGGGGGTTCAATGGGATCATTTTAATAAACAAAAACTTAATATACATGGGGAAATAGAAATTAAATGAATAAAAATGCCACTGAATGAGAAGGAAACCAAACACTTCACCCCCATCCCATGTGAACTGAGCTACACATGCACAAGCAGTAACTGATCTGTCTGTATGAAGCAGTGTATAAATGAAGCTGCTATTGCAATTGTATCTTGAGTAACAAAACAAATCATGCTGATCCAGGTCAGTTCATACCTTCTCCTCATCAGAGTGAATTAAGCTAATTCATTTTCAGAGCAGAATGTCGTAATCCAAAATCCTTTTAACCAACTTGCAGGGTAAATGCCACAACACGACTGTATGCAATCTGAGGTCAGAATCTCAATAGAACTCTCTGATTATAGAGCTATTGTGAGATCACTGAAGTTATATAATCAGTTATCTCCTCTCAATTTCTCTTCATTCTATATTAACAGCAAACCATGGAAGAGTTGTGGTGAGGGTGGGCGACTACAGATTCTCATCTGAACCGGTCTCTCTGTCTCTTAACTTTCTTTTTGTTTTAAGGAACAGCCTAACTTAATCTTCTGTTTCCTTTTTGGTTGATTTGTTTGTTTAATGAGTCTGCAAAAATTTCAGGAAGCTAAACTGATTCCCACACCCAGATAGCCTCTGAGTACCCATAGAAATGTCAGAGAATTATCTGGGACCAGTCTGAGGTGGGAGAAGATCCTAGAACTGCTACTTGTCTTCACCGTAAACAGCAAATACAACTCCTTCTTTGGCAGCATCAAGTGATCCTACTCAAGGAAAGAAAAAAAAAGAAAGATCTGTACAGATGGGTAGCAGTGGAAAGAACTGTAGGGCAGGAGGAATAAGAGAGGACAGCAGCAGTTCTCAGTTTGTCTGCCTTTCCAATGAAACTCTGTCAAGAAACACCAGAAAAGGTTTGGGCAGGAAACTCTGGGAAATGGGTGGAATATATAGCTACAAGAGGAAGGATTCTAGGGCAAGTCCATATCACCAAATGTCCTAAGGAGGATCATTAAATGGATCGCGCCAGTTGATCTTTGGGTAATAAATAAACATGCTTTGATAACATTTTTTCTCCATTATGTATTGTCACCAAATCTCACCAATTGGGCTGCTTATAGGATAGAATAATAAAAGTCCTCTCTCTTCATTATTGTCATTTATCTTTGTTAAATTTCAAGCAAAGCTAGCGAGAATATTTGAAAAATATTCAAAACAATAGTTTTTGTGGGTTTCAGGCTATGTGGCCATGTTCTAGAAGAGTTTATTCCTGACGTTTCACCAGCATCTGAATGCTGGTGTGGAAGAGAGTTGGGGACACACACACACACACACACTGTGTGACCCTGGGTAGAGAGGAGTGATTTCCATGTTAATGTGTGTATTGTTCTGTTGTTGAATGGCAAGGCCTCAGGGTGGGAGGATATGCAGAGCATTAGTGTCTGTTTAAATAGTGATCATTGTCTGCTGGAAAACCGCTGACTCTGGGTGGTTTTTTTCATTTGCATTTGCTGGGTCTTGATTTTAGTGTTTTTCAGGACTGGTAGCCAAACTTTGCTAACTTTAAGGGTTTCTTCTTTCCTGTTGAAGTTGTCCAGGTGTTTGTGGATTTCAATGGCTTCCCTGTGCATTCTGACCTGATAGCTGTTGGCATGGTCCAGAATTTCAGTGTTTACAAATAGCATTTTATACCCAGGATGGTTTATAACATGTTCTGCTACTGCTGACTTTTCTGGCTGACCTAGTGTGCAGTGTCTCTCATGTTTGGTGGTCCTTATGTAGACTTGTCTGAAGCTACATGGTATGCGGTAAACCCCTGCGGCCGTGAGAGGATCTCTCCTGTAGTTCACTGAGTGCAGCATTTGCTGGATTTTCTTGGTCAGTTTGTAAACCATTTGGAGGTTGTGTTTCCTCACCAGTTTCCCTATTTTTACCCTTTGATGTATGGTAAAAATACCTTCCCTTTGGGTGGTTGTTATAATACTCTACTAGTTTAATTCTATCTTAGTGCTCTTTTTGTATATCTTTAACTGTATTGTTCTTTAAATTTGTAAGCTGCTTTGTGGCCCAATTTGGGGGGAAAGCAGGATAATACTAATACTAATAATATTAATGATACTAATGATACTAATAATTGGGAAGGACTATTGCAATCAAGCTTTATGTAAGAGCCTATGTACTATCTTTAGCTTGCACAGCACCCTGGAGGCATCATGGGAAAAAAATACAGAAAAAGGCTGCAACAATTCTTAGTCAGCTGATTATAATCACTAAACTCCAGTGCATTTGTAAAGCCAGTTAGGATGAAAGAGTGGGTTAGAGGAGTAGATTACAAAACTGGTGCTTGTGCTTTTCACCTTAGCATGGCAATTTAAGATGCTGTCAGTAACATTAAAGCAAATTTGTCCACAGGCAACTGCAGAAAATAGAGATGTTTCCCTCTTTGTTTCTTTTGTTCATTAAAACATTTTTGAAATGAGTACAAAATGGCAGAAAAAAATATTAATCTCTACCCAGGGAGTAAGCAAACAAGATGAAGGAAACCAAACTCCACTGATCAGTTGAAAAAACAACTGCTTATACTAAACATGTAGGCACAAAAACAAATCAAAATCAAAATCCACGCTGTCCATCATTGATACCCAACCATGAAATAACGAGACCAGACATATAAATTGGATGAATAAAGGGCCATTTATTTGACCTATAATCTATTCAAAGCTAAGCACTTGAACTTCAACCTTAACTTCAAACTCTGAGCAAATTGATTAAAGTGAAAAGCCTGGTGCAGGTCCAGCTGAAGCCAGGTGTCAATCCTAGACTTCCTCTTCAGCCTTCCCTTTGGGCACAAACACCGAACCCCGAGGTAAATCCGATGATTCTGATTGCATCCTCAGTCCAGTCCTAGGAACCTAAGGCACTCTTCCCCCAAACGAATTCGTAAGGTTGAGCAAAACCCCCATGTCTACCCCAAAGGCAGGTTCTCTCACAACTCCATGCCCCTTGATGTGTAAAGCTGATCAAGAGCCTAACCTTTCACCACAAAGGGGTGCCAATGGTGTGTACCAAACAGTTTTTTAACCCCATATGGGCCAGTGAAACCTATTTAACAGCCACCCAAAGCCAATCACCAGTCCTGGCGCACAGTATGGAGTAGGCAAAAAAACCCGGTAAAAGGGGAGAAAATTCCTACCCGGCCTCGAAGCGACCAACAAAGTTCATACTGCATTTAGAGTGGGAGGGTGGGCTGCTTCATGGAAAAGAGGCAGGATGGGGGGTGCACTGTCCTTATATACTGACTCCCATCACATGCCTCAGCTTAGTCCAATGGACATTGCTTATATTGAAAATTCTGGTCTCTATCATGGAGGGTATCAAAGCCCCACCCTTCCTCAAGGCTCTGCCAATCATCCTGGTGTGAATTGCTAAGAATCATTTATTGCTCCTTTTCCTTGCAGTTTATGTGTTATTAAGCACTTTTCTGTTAATAGTCAAATTCCTGATATGAAAAGTCACAAAACAGGTTTTAAAATGTATGCATTTTTGATATACATTTTTGTATGTATTCATGGGTATATGCATATACTTTCCCCATAAAACCCATTGCAAGAATCACAGATACAGATTTCCAGGCCAAAATTAGTTCTCTTTCCTTAGCAGTGCTGGGTATGTGTGTGAAATGGATATTACTGTACAGAAATGTTACTGCATCAAATTTCTTATCTGTGTCTAATACGAACATAGATTAGATGTTTGTTTGTTTTTAAAAAAAATTCAACACAAAGAATGGTTTGTGAAAGTTTAATCAAATACAGGAATTGTTAATAATATACAGCCACTGCCACCAGGGTATAGATGACCGCTGCATGGTAATATAAGGAGAATGATAACCTAATATAATATTGTGCTCTTAAAATAAAACAAAAGCATTTTATGCCTGAAGAGAAAAAGAAGAATTTCCTAAGGCTGGGAAAGACTAGAGCGATTATTTGAGAGTTAAAATTGGCAATCAAAAAATATTGTAAAGCAAGTCAGCAACAGCAACAAAACAATAAAACTCTGCTTCAGATATATAAAGGAGAATGAGATTGTCAATGGAAATAGACCAGAGGAAGACATTGGACCACAGCAGGATATATGAGAAAACCTAATAACAAAGCAGTGTAATATTGCTGTAGAATTAAATGAGAACCCATCATGTTTCACACATAGTTTTCATGGGTATCTGAAAGAGAAAACAATGTTGAGATGAAGGAGGGGGAAAAAAAATCTCAAACTGAGAAGCCATAAATACAAGCTGAGTGTTGAGAATGTTGTGCTTAATCTCCATCATATTTGTATGATTAATTCTTCTTCTTGTATTAGTAAAGGAACAGGTCCATGTTCTGAAGTACTTAAAGCAATAAGAAAGCAATTGGAAGAGAAGGTAAAGTAAGGAAAGAGAATGGTTATCTGCCAGGAGGATGAATAATTCTATATGGATATTCCATTAGCGGAGCTTAACAATGCACTACTGGAGACTTGGGGGCAGTATGGAGTAACATTAATGGGAACGCTTTGTAAAAGAATGTCATTTTGAAGAAACACCTGAAAGAGATGACAGAAAACTTGTAGGAACACAAGGAATATATAAGGAAGTTGTCTTATATTAAGTCAGGCTGTCAATATATCAATATATCAAGCAGGGGATGGTCAAAACTGGTGAGAGTTTTCCAGGGTTTCAAAGAGAGAGGTCATTCCTTCCCATAACTGGAGAAGTCAAGAACTTACTCTAGACTTAGGAAACTACTACAATTATAATCAGAAACTAGCACCTTTGGTGATACCTATCACATGATATTGCCTCTGACCCATAACTGTTGTGTCTCCATAGAGTGGTTAGGATGTCTCTTTTCATTGATGAGAGAAACTCGAGCTCCCAATCACATTGCATTCCCATAAGTCCACAGGTGCAAATTTCACTACCATGGCCATTCTAATATTAGCAGTCATCTGGTGTCAGGGTTTCCTTATCTCCCCCTGTCCCTACCCTTCACTATTCCCAAGCAGGCTGCTTTCCTCTCTCTCTCCCTCTCTCTCTCTCTCTCCCATTTCTTTTTCCTGCTCTTTTCCTTCTTTCTTTTCTTTTTAACTTAAATAATATTAGCATAATTCTGGAAATGCACTAAAAATTAAAAATAAAAATAAATTAATCCTGAAAAGCATATTGTGTACAGCATAGGGCAATGAGGGTGGGGTTAAGGAGGAGTGTAGAAGACAGCAAAATGGCAGAAACAGCCTCACATACATTACTGTAGGACTGTGCAATAATGGCTGCTCTCAACTGGGATGTCTCCATTTTCATTAACACAATTGTAGTGGTTTGAGCATTGGACTATGACAATGGAAACGAGGGCTCGATTCCCTGCTCATCCTACACTTTAGGATTTTACCCAGTTCTTTCAAAGCTGCCCATCCCGTTCCTAGGCTCCTTTTGATTTCTTGACCGCAGTCACCATTCTGATCAATATTTGATCCAAGGTATGAGGAATCAATTATTTTGATTTTCTCATTATCTAGGTTGAATTTGTGTAGTTCCTCCATTGCTATTATTATTACTGGGTAATTTTTCATTCCATCTTCCCCAAATGGCTGAAAACCACTGCAGAACTCAGGAACTTTGCTTCCTAACCACAACATACCTTGAAAAAGAGAAAAGAAGAAGAAGGGGGGGGGGGGGGAAGAAAAAACCTATTGCCATTCAATTTTTTTTCAAATGAATTTCATCTGGTTTTTTTTTTTTTTTTGGCTTCTGGGGGTTTCAAAATATGTGGCAATAGAAGGGATGATTTTAAACATTTGAGCCAATTTTGACAATTTGGGGGAAGGATGATGGGGGGTGGGTGGGTGGGAACACACTCTCCCCTGCTTTCTCATACACACACTTCTCAAAATGCTATCATTAAGATGCTAACCAGTACAAGTCATATGAAAAAAAATTGATCATTGTACCAGCTTCTGTATAACAAACTAACATACATTTGTGTGTATGCATGTGTTCAGAAAGTAACATTTTCCTCATGTTTTCTGCCTAAAGATGTGTGCATTTTTCTGTAAAATAAACCCTGAACTGCAAACGGTCATCTAAAACTGCACTATTTTCAAAGACCTTTTCATAGTAGGGGGGGAAAAATAGCTAAAATCACCCATTACTTCCTTCAAAAATGAAATGAATGAAGAATTACATCCCTAGAAAGCAGTCCTAACCACTTAACACAAAATGTTAAATGTTGGCATTGTCATCCTATAGGAGAAGTCCTGAAAAGTCTGGATTAGCAAATGGACCCAGGTTGACTAATAGACTTTAGAGCTACTAGCCCCTCCTTGCTCTATAGTCTTTTGGAGAATTAGCCTACATAAAGAACTTTTTCTTTTTTTTTTCTTTTTTTGGCAAATTTGTCCCTATAGTTACTGTAGTTAGGATGAAACCCATTTAAATGAATATTTGAGAAATGAATAAATGAATATCAATACAGAGAATAAATGAATAGTAAATGACTCTAAATGCCAAGTGGCAAAAATTAAATGAATAATTCTCTTAAATGAATAAATCCACCATGCTTCAGTTTGTTAGTACACCACACAGATTTAATCCTTTTCAGATCGAGGCCTGGAAAGGTGAATGCAGAAGATGCTATACTGTGTCAGACTGTTGTATAAGTGAGTAGTTTACCAGTGTGATGAAAAATAAACATCAAGAGAGTCTTGTTGCAGCTGCCTTGTGATCCACAGCACTGTCAAAGTTTTTATATTGCTAGTTTATGTGCACAGTATCAGCAACACTAGGTTTTGATAAAATGCACATGCTTCAACATACATATTATCCATTTTTTCCTGCAATTCTTCAGTATGTTCTAGTAACACTTACAATGGGGGTGGGGTAGAGCATGTAAATTTCAAAGACCTCTTGGGTCATACAGTGCATCTCTACATGTTCTAATTGTTCAGACTAATAATGCTATAATAGGGAATGGCTGTAGTTTAGTGTTAAATAAAAATTAGGAAGCTGCTGTGTTGGCATAAGATAAATTCCTAAATCTGTACCGTGGTACTATCCTTATGAGGCCATGCAAAAAGACACAAGAAACTGTGCAAGGTAAATATGTTACATGCACACACACACACACACACACGGACAAACAAAGAAGAGGAGGTGTGTGTGTGTGAGAGAGAGAGAGAGAGAGAGAGAAAGAGAAAGACTTAATCTCAAATGTTTCCCGGTTATTACAAGACCAGAATGAGCAGTGACTGGCTCTTCAGAGGATGTTGGACTGCATCAACCATGACCCCTCACTATTGGTTATGCTGTCTAGTGTTGATGGAAGTTCCAGTGCAATAACATCTGTAGAGTCACAAGTTGTTTATTCCTGTTTTAAGACGTAATGGTAAGGGAAGATCTAAAGAGCTTCAAATTGGGCTCACCAGATATAAGGTTTAATCCTGAATGGTCCTTTGGCTTGCTGGAAACAGGAAAAGCAATAAGATGCAATGGAATTTATTCTCCATTTTGAAAATCCCTGACCCGCTTTCCAGGCAAAAGGTGCTCAGAACAGTTTCTGTCTAGTGTGAAGCTCACAGACACCTTTGTAAGTAGAGAGCTGACAAGTTCCATACAACTCAGTATTACATGGCATACCATATCCTTAGTCTCCTTGGAGTTTCCGTTCCAGACTCCCTGTGGATAACAAAAAATATGAGACCTCAAGTCCTATTGTTCCCAATGGCAGCATGCTGCACATATGACTACAATGCCATTGGGGTGCATGAGGCTGAGCCATCCATGGATGTTCAAATCCACAGATGGCAAGACCATGGATGGCTAGAGCTGACTGTACATTGCCTGTGAGAATGTCCAGATTCACCCCTGAGCACCTCCAAATAGAGCTGCAAAAGAATGTTGATAAAACTGACCTAGATGAACCAATGATTTTAGTAGTGGTAGTAATAGTACTTGTTGATGACAAAAACTACTACTCACTGTCAGAGTAGCAGTGATTGAGAGGTTGTAATTACCGTGAATAGTCAGTCTGGGATGGCCAGGAGGACCAATCCACCTATGCTGAGTTCTACCCCCATGCACCACCTGTGAGGCAGGAGTTCAAAGTTCTTATCAGTTAGATCCTTTCCTCTTTTTTTCTTTGCCTTCTCCTCAGTTTTTATCATCCTGCCTTGCAGTCCAGCTGCAAGGCAACCCCTCTCCATATGTTTTCAAATTAAAAAGATAGATAAAGAAACAGAATGGATAAGTATGGAAAATTAATCTCATTTAAGAAAGACATTTAAAATTAGGTAATTAGGAATAACATAGGGCAAAGTATACAAAGATACTAAACACATTGAACAGTCAGAAGAAGACACAGAGGAGGAAATGAACACAGACAGTTACATACAGGGAGAGGAGGGTGATTATGAATCCTCAGACTTGGAAGATGTACAGGAAATGGTGGCAGAAATTTCAACATTTGCTACATAGGGTTTTAGAAACATTGGGTTTGGCCCAAGACACAGAAATTGAACAGGACAGCACTGACACATATAAAAATGTAGTGAAAATAATTCAATAACAAAAGGAACAGGAGGAAGAAATTCCTATGCCAAAGATATTTAAAGACTTAATTGTCAATGAATGGAGTTTGTCATTATAATCTAAGAAAATTATAGGTTTCAGTCACAAACTATATAATGTACAGTTACAAAACAAGACATCAATATGTTAAAAGTGCCTTTAATTGACTGTCCAGTGGCTGCTTTAATTTCAGGAGCAATAGCAGCTATGGAGAGTGATACCAACTTGAAGGATATGGGCTAAAGAAGGGCAGACTCAGCATTGAGAAAAGCCCATGTGTTTACATCTTTGACTATTTGAGCATCAGTAGCATTGTCCCTATTTGCCAAGGCAGCTCTAATGAGGGTACAGGAAATTCAAAGTACAAGTGATTTGTCAATAAACACACTACATCGGACATTAGATAGAGGAATTGTAGCACTACAATGCATTGCTGATGCAGGCTATGATGCTACAGCATTTGCGGCTCATACACTCAAAACAATGACCATAGCTAGAAGGTTGCTTTGCCTAAGACATTGTCAAGCTGATAATTCACGAAATAACCTAGCATGTGTGACATATACAGGAGAATTATTGTTCAGAGAAAATGTATTGCAAAGAACTCTGGTAGAAGGCAAGTATAAGAAGCAAATACTGCCAACAACATAAAAGAAAAAGGCAGACAGAAAAGCATTTAAGAGCACATATGTCACATATAGTTCCTTTCATGGAGGCAGAACAATGGGAAGGCCGATTCAATATAGAAATGGATTTGGAAGTAAAAATTTGACATATAAACAAACCCAAAGATGAAGATACATTGCTTCAAAAAGATGCAGAAATCAGTATTGACAAACAGCAAGAAACAGTAAGAGGAAGGTTGATCAGGTTTGCAGAACCATGGCATCAAATAGGATCAGATCAATGGGTTCTGCAAATTTTAGAAATGGTATACAAGATTCAATTCGACAGCAAACCAGCTTCAAGATACCTTCAACAAGAAATGACATATGTTAATAAAAGTGATAGAATTGTTACTAGCACACCAAAGGTACAAAGGAGTATATACCAGTTTTTTCATGGTACCAAACAGCAATGGGACTTATAGACCTGTGCTGAATCTGAAGTATGGGGCTGAACAGACCGTCCCAAAAGGGTGGGCTGGGGGTGCCCATTTTTGCCCCTGAGGTATGCTGCATGGGCTTCCTCCGCACCAAAAAGAACCTGCTGTGTGTGTGTGTGTGTGTGTGTGTGTGTGGACACCATGCGTATGCTACGTGTACGTCAGTGATGGAAGCGTGTGCGGCAATGTGCACATGCTGCGCCGCACTTGCATCATCATGGTGGCTCCTGTGTGGATGGGAGACTGCCATGATGGTGCTGCTGCTGCAAGCCCTAAAACTGGCCCCAGTCTGCTGCTTTTCGGCAGTCTGTACCAGGCCTATTTGAAAAAGTATGCAAAATACTTCATATTCAAGATGCAGACATTACAAACCATCATGGTATGAGGAACTACTTAGGGAGCTGGGGATGTTTAGCCTGGAGAAAAGAAGGTTAAGAGGTGATATGATAGCCCTGCTTAAATATTTGAAAGGATGTCATGTTGAAGAGGGAGCAATCTTGTTTTCTGCTGCTCCAGAGAACAGGACCCGGAACAATGATGCAAGCTACAGGAAAAGAGATTCCACCTGAACATTAGGAGGAACTTCCTGACAGTAAGGGCTGTTCGACAGTGGAATGCACTCCCTCGGAGGGTGATAGAGTCTCCTTCCTTGGAGGTCTTTAAACAGAGGCTGGATGGCCATCTGTCAGGGATGCTTTGATTTGGATTTCCTGCATGGCAGGGGGTTGGACTGGATGGCCCTAGTGGTCTCTTCCAACTCTACGATTCTATGATTCTATGATTCTATGATCATGGAAAGTCTAAAGCCATCAACAGACCTCCAGGAAGATATTTACACATTCCAGTGACAACAGAGAGCAAAAAGTATCTTCATTTTGAATACCAACAGGAACACTATCAGTTCCCAACGTTACCTTTCAGACTGGCATCAACATCTCTAGTCTTTATAAAGGTACTGGTACCACTAATATCATTTCTGAGAAGCCAAAGGATAAGCATTTTTCCATATTTGGGCGATTTACTATTGGCAGCAGAAATATGATCAAAAATGAAAAGAGACATGAAATTAACACTGTAAATTTAGAGAATCATAGTTTCTTAATAAACTACAAAAAGAGTTAATTGATTCCAAACAAAGAAACAGTACATTTGGGAGCATGAATAGATACAAAGAGAGAATAGATGTCATTATCACCAGAAAGAAAGGAAAAGATAAGATCACAAATACAATTGCTCATACATACAAACAAAGCAGATATCATGTGGCTAGCCAAGATTTTGGGAACACTGATCACAGCAATCAATTTAATAACATCGTGTTTCTTCCATACATCTAAACTGACCTAGATGAACCAATAATTTCAGTAGTGGTAGTGATAGTAGTTGTTGATGACAAAAACTACTACCCACTGTCAGAGTAGTAGTGATTAACTGAATAGAATTTTGTTTACACAATAAAAATAATTCTCCAACCATTTCAGTTAATTATTGGAGTGGAATACATAAAATAAAAAGAATTAATATAAGACACAAAATAAAACCAATAAGATTAAAAACGCATAGAACCATACCTTGCAACATTTCATAGATGAAAAATAGGACATGTGTGGCCAAGAGTGTGGTCAAGATGGCAAAAGTTATTAATGTGGAAGAACCGACAAGTTAGTAGAGGCTGGAGCTATTTGCTTTTGCCCAAGTCTAATAGAAAAGGCAAAATTACACCACTCCTCTTCTCTTCCCAAGTTGAGCTCACTGAGTGCAAACTATGGCCTGGTCCATACCTTCTTGAAGGTCTGGGCTGGCGGTGGCAGTTTTTCCGCCGGCGGGAAGCCGCAGCCACCAAACCATGCGGCTTCCCGCCAGCAGAAAAAGAACTTACAAAAAGCGGGTTCTTTTTACGCTATGGTCGCGGCGTAACAAGTGCGCCACTGGAACACCATCCTGAATTGGGCACTCAGGTGGCCAGAAGTTGAGAACTGTATTGCAAAGAGAAACCAGGTTAGCTGACAAGTGGCAAAGACCCTCCATCCCTTTGTCTAAGAGATAGGTGTTTGGAACCATGTCTATTTCAGTGTTGAAACTGGTGGAATTTGCTGTAAGAATATTTCTGTAACACCCCCTCCCCCCAAAAAAAACCCCATAATCATGTTCAAGACAAGATCTGTTTTCTATGAAAACAATAAAGTAGAGTGAGGCCAACCAAAATTTTACAAAACTGTCTGAGCAGGTTTTATATGTAAATTGGGGGTCCAAGATCTAAAGGCCCAGCAGTCTTCAGGATGATAGGGAGGAATCTTGAAGTAGAAGTAGTGTCTTGAAAAATGTGTTTCTCACTCATTAGACTTGGTCTTTTTTGTGTGAGTAGCATACTTTGCACAACTATGGTTATTACTTAAAGCAGTGATTTCCAGGACTTCACCTCCCAGAAGCCACAGTCAGTTTGGCAGTCCAAAACATCTGGAGAATCAAAGTTTGGGAATTACTGTCTTGAAATATCTTGGTTTATGGAATCAGCAAGGATTGCTCCATCATCCTTGCAGCATCACCAGAGCCTGTCCATTTGAAATAACAGGAGGTCTCCCCTAGGTCTTACATTGTATTGCTGAACTTTAAGCACTTGTGATACCTGGCAACCCTAGAGCAGAGTTGAGGAGGCACAAATAAAGCCTAGGTAAATACCAATTCAAGTTATGGTATATAGTAGAATTATGGTATTCATATAGTAGAAAACATGTAATTGACTTCTAAACATTACACTTACTTTTCAATGAAGAAACATAGACTTAGCCTGGCTTGTGTGTATATGCATTGGCAATAGCAGGGTTTTTTTCCTTCAGAAAAAGCATGTTTCTGTAATATAAAATTACACTCTTAAAGATATTTGCATAATCCAGCAGTACTGGATTTGCCAGGATCAATCAGAAGCAAACACATTTTTGGTCTCATCCATTGCTATCAAAAGTATATTCTAGAATATGCATGTTTGTTGTTAAGAAGCACCTCTTTTTCCCCTTTTGTCCTCAGTGCCTGCCTTGAAAATAAATATGTGAAAATGTGGGCAAAGATCAGCAAAATGGTGTTTCAAAGCTGAGTGGTTTCTTAAGAAAAGCTTACCATGGGAGCCGAAAAGGAGAAGCATGTTATTATTCTGTCTTTTGTCTTGATGTTGATAGCCTGGATTGGATGTTTTGACACAGGGAATAATAAAGGAAACTCTTAAGCAGGTTGAGTGTTAAGTATGAGGGCAGTGACTTTATATTTTCATAAATATGTAGGAAAAGCCAGGATGCTTCAGCAAGACAAAACTTAAGGGACCAGTTCATGAAAAAATTATATGCCCCATTTACTCTCGCCTCATGTACTTTAGAGTTTTATTAACTCACTTATCTTTTATATGCAGGAGGCCATCTTTCTAATAGACACCCCAGAAAAGCTCAGATCAGAATGGAAGGGGATGGGGAGGTGTCATATGGGCCATTTGCATTGCTAGCGCAAGGAACAAAATCTCAAGTTCAGTATACATTAGAAGAGAAATGAGCCACACATTATTTTGCTAAAGGTATTTGAATCTAAAGAAGTAAAGAAAACTTTGACCAGGAAAAGTATGCATGTGTGTGTGTGTGTGGGGGGGGGGGTCGGTTCAAATTGCAGCTTTAGGCAGAATCCGGAGTCAGACTAATTGCCTGCATCATAGAGGGTCTTGAAAATTGTGGAGCATTCTCCTGATGTGTGTTTCTTTCTGTGTTTCAATGTACCAGATTACTTGGTGTAATTCCTTAAAAAAGAAAACAAAACAAAACATTCTGGTAATACTCCATCATTGCTACAACTATAATGTCATTCAATCTGAACATTACAAACAGAAGGAATTATGGGAGACTTCAAAGTAGTGGTGCAATTCTACAGTGATTTTCTCCTTAAAGCGAGCAATGAGTAATTTTAGCAATTTTCTTCCTGCTGCAAGAAAGTATTCTAAACCACCACAGGTTGAAAAGGATGAACTCATTTCATCCTTCAGAAATTATTCTGCACATAATTCACATGGGGTTGTTCTGTATGGAAAACAGCATTGTCTGCACAGGAAATAGCGTTTTCTGTGCAGATTTCTGTGTAAATCAACCCTACACAAGTTTGCACAAAACAAGCTCAGAACTTCACATCTCCTCATCCATCCAGAATTCTTTTCATCAGAGTTTCTCAACACTTGAAAAACATGTTTTCAACCATTTCCCACATATTTTCAAATATTCTTTCTGTCCTTATTTCAAAATGAGTATAGGAGTTGCAAAGTAGAAAATGTCTTGTACCTTAAAAGTCAAATCCATCATTTGCTGTGTTCGTCTAGACTAAGGGTATTTACAGTACTTGCCATAAGCCAGATGCAACTTCCAATGCCATTTTTTTGCCATTTTTTGCCACTTTGGAGTGAGGGCAGTTTTTGTCCCTAAACAGCTAATATTGCCCCTTGCAAGTCTGTCAATGTTGCCGCATTAGTGTCCATTTGGGAGCCCCTCACCATTTTTATGTCTGGAGAGGCATTCTTTTGGTCCATACAAACCTTTCTTCAAAACAGGAAGTGACTGAATGTCTTGTTCTGCCTGTTCATTCTTGATTTTCTTTACTTTTCTTTTTTTAAAGGTGAGGGCTTAAAAATTGTGTTAGATTAGCAATGAAAGGTGTGGCATAGGCTTTGTGTCTGTTATTTTTTGTATTAATAATATATTAGTATTAATTAGGACTAGTGATACAGAGGTTCATTTATTTCATTTTTGTATGGTAGAACAAATACAGAAAGTTTTCTTCCTGCTGGGTGGGTTCCTTCCTTCCTTCCGTCCGTCCGTCCATCCGTCCGTCCGTCCGTCCGTCTTTCTTTTTGTTCTTTTACCTTTTGAGACCTTTTTTTCTAAAATCTCACAAGTTAGGATTCTCATAATGTTTTTTGCAAAAAAAAGTAGTGTTCTGTATCAAAATATTTTATGTTTGGAAAAAAAAAAACCTCCTTCATGAAATTTTCAGAAAAAGTCCTGAAATGTACAATATCTCATGGTGGTTGTCATTTTCTCCCCCATCCCCCATCCTTTCATATTTAATACAAGACAACTGGAGAATTCTTATTTTATATCCCTAATTAGTACATTGGGACTGTTGCTTATTTGTATAGATTAGGAATGGTTTGGAATTTATGTTCACTTTTCTTTGGGAAGAGTTTACAAAAAATTGAAAACTAATGTATGTTTGGAATGGAAACCATTTGATTTTTTTTTTAATGGATGTGGAAGAAACTGAAATTTGAAATTTTATTCATCCAGGTTCTATATCCTCTAACTGCTCCAGTTTTGCAGGGATAGTCTCAATTAGCCTGCTGTCATCCCAGTTTTTCAGTTGCTTTTAAAATGTCCCATTTTCTCTGTCTTCCTCCCCCTTTTCCCTTTGTCATCAGGTTGCTTCAATTGCTGCAAACTGAATTCAAAGTGCAAAGGGAGTTTTCATAACTTAGCAGGGGAAAAACAGAGGAAGCTCTTGATCTGCATTCAGAAAGTTCAAGTCAAAGCAAAGTGGTGCAGCCTCTACTAGTTTATGTGTTCTTTATGATAACTTTTCCCATTCCTGTCAGACTCTGATATTGCTTGGAATATGTTTCCTAATTATCATCTGTGAAATGTTGGAGGGTATGAAGTCCATCATTCACATGTTTAACCTTGGTTTGTTTAACCTTCACCTTGGTTTGAATCTCTGAGGATTTGTTCATGCTAGTAACTGAACTAGGGTTCTCACTTCTGGTTCTTTCCCTTTTAGAAGATACTGATTTAAAATAAACATGTGGCAGGCAGGTTTGGACATCTCCATGCTGGGAATAGATGTATCATTTAGCAAATTATCCAAATGGATTTTTAATGCAATATAATTTGAAGTAAACTGATTATATGTATATGACGTATATATATGATCAAAATATACAATATAATAATAAGATAAACTAAAATTTCAAAAAGCTATGTAAAACAGGACTGTTTCTAATTGAGATTTTAGAACAAGGAGGGAAGGCACACTCTGAAAATGTTCAGAGAGGCAATACCAGGAGTATGGAACACTGAGTGAAAAAGGACAACGCCAAGCTCAAGAATAGGAAACCCTTGGCTGTGGGTTTAATGTGAAAAGCCTAGAGTTGCTGGATGACAGATCGGGAGCAGTCTGGTAAAAGAAAGGGGGGCTAAAAATACTGGGGAACTAGCTTGTGTGGTGATTTAAAACTTAAAAGAAGCAGCAAGTATTGAATTCTAAAAGGAATAGGCAACTAATGAAGAGATATCAAAAGTGGAATAACATGGACAGACCAACAGGCCAAAAAGATAATCTTAGTAGCAGAAAGTTGAGTGGAAACCAGAGGATTGCAAAACATCATATGAGGACCTTCATTTATCCCAGTTTGGCAGGATCACTCCCAAATTAACCCTTTATTGTCCCACTTTTCAGCTTCTTTTAAAATGTACAAGTTTTTCTCTCTCCCTCTCACTTTTGTTCCCAAAAGTCGAATCACTCCCTTCTAAGGTGAGCTATTGCAAAAGCTGTAAAGCATTTTGCCACATTTGTGGTCATTTGGGAGCCTCTTGCCCTTTCTTATTTCACTTACTGTAAACTGAGTTCAAAGTGCTAAAGTAGTTTGCACACAGTTAATACAGTGTGGAGAGGGAGAAGGAGGATAGAAACTTACCCTTCCCAGTAGGTTCAAGAAAAAGCAAACTGATGTAGCCTTTCCTCACTTGTGTGTTTTTCCATATTATTATTAACTTTTGCCATCTTCATCAGACTCTGATGTTGCTTGGCTACACATATCCACATTTTCATTTATGAAAGGTTGGAGGGCAAATCATATTGTTTAGCTAGGAAATGGTTCATTTCGGGACAGTAGGCTCTATCTCACTTTAATTCAGTGGAGCAAAACAAATGAAGATGAAAAGTAACAAATTAGTTTTTCCCAGTTTTAAAATAAAAATGGCTGCTGGTGGGGAATGCCCTTTCCTCTTTGGTGTGTTCCAGTGGATTGCCCTAGTTAATCCATCTTTGCAAGCACCAGACTGACACGTGGGCTCAACTATCTCCCTCATGGGGCAGAACAAAAGTTTCATTTACAGTTCAACTATTGGACCCCTTGCTAAAACAAAAACTGACATGCATTTAGAACTGAATGTTTAATTTCCCAGCTTTCCATACTTTACTGTATACCTATACTTTTATCTCTGTTCTTGATATAAATGTGAGCATCAGTCTGGGAAGGAGGGGAAAAAATCTACAGAAATGTTAGTACTTTGATCTTTAATGCCCTTAAATAAAGCTGGTTCCACAGAAAAGGAGGGGGGAGGGAATGCAAATTCATGGCTGGCTGTTTATTCTGCAAATGAAAGACAGAGATAAGAAATTCCAAAAGGAAAACAAAAAATAAAACTGTTTGCCATGTAAATTAGCTTCATTAATATAGAAGATATCTCTCCAAACTGGCCGTCCAATCTCCGTCAGCTGCATTTTCCTTCAGTGAAGCACCAGGCTTTCTTTTGCAAACAGTATTTTTTATTAAGGTAGTGGCAGTCGTCATAATTGTTTATAAATGTAAATGCACAATAAAGATAGCAGAGATAAAGAATGTTAAGATTTAATCCATTTTAATCTTGTTAAGGTGCACTGTGCAGAATATATAATTTCAATAGTCAAGCTTCCCTCATCTACCTGGAATGATGGTTAGACATTTTTAGTGCTTAATGCTTCCAAATTTTAGTGCTAATTAAATGGTATTAACCTGCTAGTGTTTTATATGTATTATCTTAAATCACAATTTAGGATGGGAATGGAGTGTTTCAGGTAGATAGTAAAAATTCTAAATGGCCCCAAATCAAATGTATACCATTATTTTAAACAGCCATTAAGAGCTGCTTCTTGCTTCTCTATTGGCTCTCAGGTATTTATACTCAAGGAGAAAACATACACAATTGTCATAAAGTGTTACACTGCCCAGAGATGCAGTTAGTGATCATTTTGCCACCTGAGGCAAAACACAAGACAGTTCTCGGTAGAGAAAGCAGACAAACTCACAGTGGAATCTAGAGCCTAATCATGAGAGAGGAAACAATGTGATGCAGCAGCCCAAAAACCTAATGCAATTCTAGGTTCCATTAAGAGGAATATAGTGTACAGATCAAGAGAAGTAATAGTATGACTCTAGACATCTTTGGTGAAATAGTGTGTTACATCGTGTGTTAGGTTTTGGGCACCCAAAAATATATATTTACAAACTTAGTATATGTTCAAGGGAAGGGCAACCAAAGTAGTCAAAGGTCTGGAAATCCAAATTCTGTGTGGGATGGCTTAGGGAGATGGATATGTTTACTTGGGAAAGAAGAGAATGAGAGCGGACATGATAGGCATATTTAAATATCTGAAATAATATCATATTGAAGATGGAATAAGTGTGTTTTCTCCTGATCCAGATGCTGGATTTAAATTACCAGAAAGCATTGGGACATTGAGAAGAATTTTCTGGCAATAAAAGCTGGCTGGCAGTGGAGTAGATTGTCTTAGAGGTCAGTGGACTCTCTTTCTCCAGAGGTTTTGTAGCAAAGCAAATTGCAGCCAGAGAGACTGTGATATAAATTGGGACCATAGTGGAGAAAAAAGTGATTTAGTTCTGTATCCCCATATGAGAGCACCAATCTAAATATGGTTTCCTGGCTTCATTTTGGAGTGAGAAGAAAAAGAACACAGCTGCAGGATTTTAACATTTTGTGGGCCCCAGAGTTGTCAGCCAGAGAAACTGTGACTGTGTACTGAGAGGACTCCTAGGGCTGGTACACACCACCATAAAGCAGTGTGCTCCTGGTGATACTAGGGTTAGGTAGTGTGTCCAACCGCACACTCCCTAACCCTAGTATGTGTGTGTGGGGGGGGCATCATTACACAACGCCATCCACACAGTCCAAATGGTGTGGCGCAGGTGTGACGTGACCACACTGCCTCAGGCCGCTTATAGAGTCGCAGAAAGGAGGTCCGAAACAGAGCTCATTTTGGGCCCCCACATCATTGGCATGGCAACCAAACAGCTCTGTCAATGATGCAGAGGAGAAAGGGGTCACAGTGGCCACCCCTTTGTCCTCTTTAGTGCCGGGGTGCCGTTGGCACCTAAGGCACAAAAGCACCCCTTTTTCAGGCCAAAGAGAAGCAGCATTTTGCAGCTTCTCTTTGGCGTGGAAAAATGGTAGATTGGGACCGCATGGCTGCCGGTGAGGCTGCCCTGGCCCCAATCCAACCGTGCTTACCACACCCTAGTTGAGAAGCAGAAAGGTTTGTGATACGTTGTCTGAATAACTTCCAGTTCTAGAGTTTTTGCTTAGGCAAAGAGGAGGCACAACTGGTATGAAGGACAAAGCAGCATACTTGATCCCACCGACAGGGAGAACCAGTGTTATTAGTAGAGTTTACAGGTCCAGAACATATGTAGGTCAATGTCTTATCCAGTTAAATACACCATACTGAACTTTATTGCACTGTCCCTAGAACTGTCCTGTCACATTCCAAAAAGGGGGCATGACGAAAATGGGATGGGGCTAAGAACGGATCTTACTGCACAGGGGAACGCTGCCACTGCCGCTGGACATCCTCATCATGTTCTGCATCTGTTCCAGAGGGCACAATTTTTGAGAACTGTTCAAAAGCATTCTCACATCTACCTTTCTAATGAGTTTCTAGGTAGAGACACTGGAATACGTCTGTGCTACTGGATTAAATTTTTCTGGTGGATTACTTGTAAACACTAGTCTTGTATTTCCTGATATTTAACAACCACATGGGATATTGGATCTAGTATCAGCAGAATGCAGATGAAGTCTGAAAGAGTTTTAGTCATCAAGGTGGTTCAGATACTGTATCTGTGGATATGGAAGGCTAACTGTCTTTCCATTTCAGGACCTGAGTTGCATGGTAAATAAATATATTTAATTTTCAACATTAGTAGTTGTTATTCATGAGCAGCAATTGTTTGTGATGGTCAGCATGCCTGTATATTCTTTTATTTTTTTAAAAAAATGTAAAGTTTTATTGAAAATCTGAACAAACAACTATACACTCATCTATTAAACAAACGTATAACATGCATACATAATAAACATTTAAAATGTTTAAAATAATCAGTCATATATCACAAACTATTTCTTTTTCTGTGTATTCTGTCCATACCTTGCACTGAAAAACTTCTGATACTTGGTCACATATATAGGATAGAAACTTCCCTTTCTGGTTGTGTCTATAGGACTTGCCCAATGGATACTATAAACAGAAGTGGGTTTTTTTTTCTAGCTGAGGCAAATGCTTTGGATGTAAATAGCTGTCAAAGCTAATCAACACATTCTTGGCTCATGAAATTGCCCCATTTGACATATAGCATAGCTTTGGAATAAAACCCCAAATCTTAAGCAATACGCAATAGAAGCATAATGATCTGTTCTTGTTTGCATCTCACCGCTCCCTCAGAAGATTGTTGGCACTCAATAAGGTCAAAGCAATGCACTTTCTAACAGTGAGTGAATACATCCTCCAATACAGAGCTCAATAGACTTTACTGTGACTAAATATAAGTACAATTATGGGAAAGGGATAGTATGGATTAGGGTACCATGCGTAGTTTAATGTTACTCTACTGTTGGGATGAAAAAGGATAGATGTTATTTTAAATAAATATCTAATGTCAAATATCTGGTATAGTTATCATATTCTGTTCTCTGTATATATTCAACTTGTTCTTTATGCAAATTAGATGAAAAGTAGAAATCTAAGGGGAGAAGTTCAAAGGAACATATACAAGATAAGAAAAGTCAGGTTCCCACTGAAATTCTCTTGGTGCATGTATTAATGTGCTTCTTAAACAATGCCTTCCAAAATATAAAGCTTGTCAAGTTCAAATGTTTCTTTGGATATTTACAGTCATCTTAGCATCCCCTTTGTGGAAGCTCTCTCACTGATCTCCATAGGGTCAGGATTTGACTTCAACTAAAGTCTGAGAGATTTTGGAAAATTCTGTTCAGTGACATTTAGCACTCTGTGGCAGAAACTTTCCAGTTAAAATGTGTCACTTTTTAACTGGAATTTTTTTTTCAACAATACATACAAGAATTGAAAAGGTAGCTAGTAGTTCAATAACAAGATACATTAATTATTCAATAAAATGTTGGTGAAGAAATCTATTTAAGTTGAAAATTGTAGCTTGAATGCAAGTGTTCAGAAAAGCACACCTACTGGGTGATAAGCTTTGAGAATATTTTAATTTTGCTCTTGTCTTGGTTGTGCACAGCTTACCTTCTCATGAAATTAGAGAACAATTGAATTGCAGAAGACCTCATGGGTTGTCAAGTGTAATCCTTTGTCAACAGCAAGAATCCTAGCTAAAGCAGCTTTTTTTTGGTGGGGGGGGGGGACAAAAACAAGTTCTACCATACTACAGCAACAAAGGCCTTTAGGTCTAGACTGGAACTGAAGTGACCTTCAAGGGCTTTCTAGTTACTTCTCCTGCATCTTGGACTGAGACTATCCCACTGGACCATCCTAAATATCTGAAATACTTTCTGATACAGTTTCTGCCCATTACTTCATGCCTTCCTCCCATAAGACATGGAGAACAAAAGATGATCTTCTTCTAAGGCAACATTTGGGTGAGTCATTGCTATTCTACTTTAACTGTTCTGGCTGCCTCCTGATGCATTTTGGGATTTACAGTTGGGGGTGGGCATTTAGAATATTCAGCCAGAAAGTTCTTAGGCCTCACTGAACTACAAACTCCAGAATGCAGCAGGAAGCTGTCAAAGCAGTTAAAGTGTAATAGCAATGTTTTAAGTGTGCAGTGATCTCCAAAATTATTTCCGGTGAATAGAAAAGAGGGAGGTGGGGGGAGGTCACTTTTAGGGGCTGTGCAGATCACCCCTAAGGGTCAGAATGCAGCCACCTCTATCTGTGCCAGATCGGGGCCACAGCAACCGCATGCCATAACTCCAATCTCTCTTTTCCATGGCGCAAAAAGGAGCCACAAAAAGTGGCTCCATTTTGTGCATTGGAAAGAGCACCATAGCCACCAGTGCACAGCTTTTTTGAGCTCCTTTGGTGATGCCTCATGTAGACGCAGTGCTAGAGGAGTGCTCTGAAGCTGTGCATTGTGTAGTGCGGCATGCGGCATTATGCTGGCCTAGGGATGGAATCAGAGTATGCATCATGTAGACACCACACCATGCCTCTGCCCCCAGGCTGGCCAAAAATGCCAGTCTGTACAGCCCCTTAGAGGAGGAAGATGGTAACATACAGTCAGAGAGGCTCTTTACTATAGTACTTACACTGAAAAAATGTGGATATGGCAGTATATGGACTGCAAGGAATAACAAGTAGCACAGAAGGAAAGATGCAAGCTAAACCTGAAGAGTATTGTGCCTGCCTTAAAATGCAGTTGATAATTTTGAGCAGTATCAGTTTGTATTTTGAGCATTTCCAGTCACCAACCCAGCTCAGACAATCAGGAAAGAGCATCTGAATCCAAAAATGAGTTGAAACCCCGCTGCCTGCATGGACCATTCCCAAGGTGGGCCAAATATGCATGGACTCACCTCACGGCACAGCATCAAGCCACACCATGTGGTTGTTATCTTCCAACCATGCATGCACACCACCACACAAATACTGTACACCATCTGCGACCTCCAAATACCTCCCATGTCCTCCCAGATACCATTCCACTAGATGGCTGACCATTTGATTAGCCACAAAGTCGCAAATCAAGAGGGCATTGGTGCATTGGTGTGCAAGGTATACATTGGCAAAGCACAATCATGGGGGGGGGGAACTCTACATGCTCCCTTCAACCTCCTTCATTCTATGCCCCCGTGTTGGACTGTCTGGTTTGTGTATGTTGTAATTACACCCGCTGGAGTGATTGCACTTTCTTTTCTTTTCTTTGCCACAGCCCCATTCCACTGTCTGGGTGTTTATATGAAGGCATGAAGATACATATTTTCTGCCCTGAGTTGGACTATCTCGGCTTCTTTTTCCTCTGCTTTTTAGCCCCAGAGCATGGCTTCAGTCCAGTTTCCATCCACTTTCAAAGCATGAGTAATCTAAATGCCCTGCCTTACAAAGAATTGTTTCATGTTTATGGAATTCAGTATGGTGTTTGCCACAAGTGTGCTTCTGATTCAACCAAATCCCAAACCAAACCAGGCTGTTCCAGAGAGATATGGGAGAAGTCTGAGGCAGGAAAAGTCTGAATCTAAGTTGGTTAGTGATTTTAGAAGTAACAGACATATCAACAGTTTGTCTGTAAAAATTATACTACTGTCTCTAAGCTCCTCATAAAAGAAAAATGAAAGCAAAGAGTGGGCTTTTGTGGGAGCTTCGGCATCTAATCAGAGTAGACAGTTTTTATCAGTTATCAGTTTTCCTGCACAGAAAATGCTGCAGTTTGGCACGCGTGAAGTCCTAAGTTGCTAAGATTCTAGAAGTGGAAATGCTTACATTTGAAATACTTACATTTGAAATACTTAAATTTTACCTACATCAGTCATGTGATCTATAAGTAATGAGTCTTCTCCAAGCAAAATTTTTAATTCATTAAATATAAATAAGACTCCAGTTTTGATTAACCTAGAAGTATCTGTAAATTACAATGCTAGCCTTTAAAACTCATCATTTATTCTTTGCATGTATATTTTATGTTTCATAGATTATAAATTAATGTGCCAGGATGGTAGGTAAATGTCACCAGATAATAGTGTACCTTATGCCAACAGAACTGCTTCTGTTAAGTCTGTTGATAACTCAGACTGGAGTCTAGATGATGATAGATTATGATTTACAAAGCTGTGCCCATAGCATAGTCAATAAATAACTGTACCTAAACATTGCTTTCAAGACTTAACAAAAAGCATAGAATCATGAATTCTGCAGGTAGATATCTCAACACAAAGTGGAATAGCCTATCCCAGAAGATAATATATTCTCCTCCACTGGAGGTTTTTCAACTAACATGGCACAACCATTTCTTAGGGGTACTTTAGATGTGGATTCCTGCATGGCAGAGAGTTGGATAAAATATCCCTTGGGGCCCCTTCCAATTTGTGAGACTTATTCTATTAACTTTCCCACTGTCAAAAGTTGAAGAATGTTTCCTTCACTCTAAAAGGAGATCCAATGCCAAATTGCACTCTAAGCAGGGCAACTGATTCCCATTCACATGGAGAGCCTTCTCTTCAGAACATCATTTTCTACATTTGAAGAGTGAAGACACAGGAGGAAAGGTTAGTGTGCGCTTCTCTTTGCATGTTTACTTAGAATGCCTGAATAGAGCTATGGATAGAAAGGCATGATGCCAGTGTTCAAGTGCAAATCATATACCAACATTCCAGAACAAAAGTTTGCAAGTTCGTGATCAATCAGGCTGATAAAAGCAATTGTGATAGAAGTGTCTTGTCAGATTGCAGACAGAAGCTGCAATCACCTGCATATTCCTTCCTGAGAAAAAGCATCAGCCACTTAAACTATCCACCTCCAGCTCACAATAACATCCTGTAGGCCCCGCTGCAAATCAGAAAGAAAAAAATCATAGCCAAGCACAGATAAATACACACCATCATCCCTTAAGAGTTTGTTCTCGGAAAACAATATCCCAGACTTTGAAACAGTAGCACCTTCATGGGGTATAAGTGCCAGCCAAATTACATGGTTCACATTCTTCTTAGCCCTGTTTAGACCCCAGAGTTCAATGCATACATCTGTAGTACAATCAGAGCAACTCCAGAAAAAATGGGCTGATATTACAGAGTGATTGCTGGAAGCAATGACATCCTTCCTAGCTTAGATACCTCAGCTCTGGTCATGGTGACTCCTGGTAATGACTCCACCTGACTACTCATCTGTGTATCTACCTACTTGGTTTGTTCTACTTGGCTCCAGTATATTGGACTTTTGGCCCTTGGAGTGTTATAATAAGTCATTTCTACTTATATGGTCTGATTGGATGATTAGCCAGTGTCCAGTGTCCCAGGCAGGCAGGGGACATCCTCATCAACTGCTTCCTGATCCTTTTGAAGTGAGACCTTTAGCATGCAAGGCATGTGCTCTGTCATGGAGCTATAGCCCCACTGTGTTATTTCACGATGAAGTAATGATCATATTGACCCCATGTAATGTATTGGAACTTTGACCACTTTAGGGCTGAGCTTGTCCATGCCAAATAAAGTTGCCATTAATTACATCAGTCAAGTCAAGACACTAACAGCTATTTCAGGCTAGTTCTGTATTGGAAACCTAACAGTTCATTGCTGTATTTGCCTTTTCTTCTGTCAACTGCAAAGCAAGTGAAGCTACATCTCCCACAAGCCAGCTGTTGTTACTGTTATCAACATTGCTAATGGAACCATTACCATTCTCATCACTAAAAGCTAGTTCATTATCTGATAAGGAAAACTTTCCTCATACATTTGGAGAGATTTGATTTTCCTTATTTATATTCTCTGTTGGCATCCCTGAGCCTGACTTGCCAAAAACGGAAGCATATTCTATTCAGAAGGAAATTGTCATTCTGCTCTTCACACCACAGCTTTCGTTATTAATTTGTTTCTTATCCGGCAGTGCTCTGGATGGTGATACATTGTCTGTTTTTAATTGTGAAGCTAAAAAGATTTGTTTCAAAGCTGGGAAAAATACTAGATGATAGTGAAATTAAAAGGGTCAGGAACGCATTTTGTTGCAAGTATGAGATGGACTGCCTAGACTTGTGCCTGCACTTTCAAATAAGACATAAATCAATCTCTTGGAGAAAATGCTGTGGAGGCACATTTGGGCTGTTTGTTTGGCTACTGAATGCTCTCAGTAAGTATCAGTCTTTAATACCTCATGAGTCTGACAAACTTCTGCTGTCTGAGCAGAGTTGGTGAATTTAAGGGCAAGGACAAACATGGCTACAGGGTTTAAGAATAGACAGATCTGTGAAGTTTGGTTCATCTTGATATCTTTCTTGTCTTATCCCTCCAGTTCAAATCCTAGCATTGTTTACCAGAGTAGGAGATTTTTTACAACATTACGTTGTCTTCCTTCTAAACCTTGAGGTTTTTTTTTAAAAAAAGTTTGCATGAGAATATATGCACATATTTGTCTGCATGGTGTGAAGGAAATACACAGCTTCTTCCTCTCTCAAAATGCTCAAGCTCAAGACAGATGACTAGGGACAGATAAAAGGAAGCAACTTTTAACACAGTATAGTTAGATTATAGTACTCACTACTAGACAGCTCATTTATGCAGCATCTGCACAGCCAAAATAATCCAGTTTGACACCACTTTAACTGCTATGGCTGAATACTGTGTAATTCTGGAAAATGTAGTTTGTTGTAGCACCAAAACTGTCTGGCAGAAAAGGCTCATTGCTTATACACAATTCCGAGAATTCATAGCACTGAGCCACGGCAGTTAAAGTGATATCAAACTGGATTATTTCTGCAGTGTGGATGCAATTTAAAAGACAGCTGTCAACTTGATTGACTTTAAATGGAGCTTGATAAATATGTTGCTGATGGTGACATCAATAGCTACTAGGCAGGGTGGCTCTAGGTTACCTCTGGTATCAGAGGCACTATATCTTGATATTGGTGTGGTACAGATTGTGCTAGAGCGGCGTGCTCGCACTGTGCTAGGGTTACAGGACCATGCAGCAACCGCATAGTCCCTAACCCTAGCATGTACTGGTGGCGGCATAATGGCGGTGCCCCGTGTACATGGGTGCCACCATTATGATGTAATGGATGCACAGTGTCCGTGCATCATATTGCGTCAGTTATGTCATGGACATAACTGGCGTGGCAGAAAAAGAACCTACTTTTTGCGGGTTCTTTTTCCTGTGGAGGGAAGACACATGGTTTGGCAGCTGTGGCTTCCCACCACAGGAGAAAAAGGCCGCTGCTCCAGACAACATGGAAGGTATGTACCTGGACATTAATTAACATTTTATATGGCAGTGCCCTGGATGTTGATATGCTGACTAGCCTTAATTGTGATGCCAAAAAGCTTTGTTTCAAAGCTGGAAAAAAACTCAGGGGCTGTACAGACCACCCCAAAGGGGCGGTCTGCAGCTAGCCCTTTCCTGGCTGGATGGGGGCCATGGCAACCTCATGCTGTGGCCCCGAATTGGCCTCTGGAGAGCTCAAAAAGGAGCCTCCAAAGGGCGCTATAACTACAGCAGCGCAGCTGTATAGCATCCCTTCAGTGTGGCATTGTTCTTTCATAGTTGTTCTTCCCAATCCTAATTTTCTTTTAATTTCTTGACTGCAGTCACCATTCTGATAATAATTTGAGCTAAGGTGTGGGAACTCTTTGGCTATTATAATTTTCTCATCATCTAGGTTGAATTCTTGTAGATCTTCTGTGGCCATTATTTTTCTTTTCTTGATGTTCAACATTAAACCTACCTTGGTAATTTCCTCGAGCTTCTTCAGTAGTTGCTCCAGGTTTTTGTTGGTTTCTCCTAGTAGTATTGTATCATATGTTTATCTTAGGTTGTTACTGTTCCTTCCTCCAGTCTTAACAGCCTTGCCTGACCCCCTTACTAATTGGGAACCATTCTGTTTCTCTGTGCCTGCTCAATTATTTAGGGGTGGAGGTGAACAGTCAGCAACAAAGTAGGGAGGGGGAATCTACAAGGCCAAAGGTTTTGCAGCACTCTACTATGGATTTGTAGGCCTCAGCTTGTTTTCAGTGATGCAAATCCATTGTGTTGGCCCTGCTTCTGCTCCTCTGTATTGCATTTTAAAATGGTGACCTGATGGCTTCATATCCTAACATCAGCAGCATCAGTGATTATATTTATGTGCTTTTGAAAAGCTTATCTTCATTGATTCTTGATGGCCTAAGAATTTTGAATTAGAAGATGAAACAATAAAATAATATATGATTAAATGGGCAGTAGACTTAAAAGAACCAATACTATTGGAACATTGGAGGAAAATGTGGAAAATTAAACTAAAATACACACCAAGTGTGGAAGTGAGAGAGAACGTTTATAAATCCCTATTTAGATGGTATTTAACACCCTTTAAATTATTGAAAATGTTTAACAAAAATAAAAAATACCTGTTGGAAATGTAAAAAAAGAAGTAGGGATATATCTTCATTTTTGGTGGAATTGTAGAAAATCAAGAATGTATGGAAGAAAATACACAATGAGATGAAAAAAATGTTCAATATTAAAGAAAGAGCTGATCCAAAAATGTATCTTCTGAATATAATGGATTCCATTAAATTGGAGACTGGAAATCGAAAAATATTATTTTACATGATTGTCGCGGCAAGAACATTATTTGCAAGATATTGGAAATCAGAGGATATTCCCACAGTAGAAGACTGGAAATTAAAAGTAATGGATTTCTTTGAGATGGATAAATTAACTATGTTAATGAAAAAGGGTATGTTAGAAAATTTCTATAAAGAATGGTACCCCTGGGTAATGTATATACAAAGGGGGGGGGGAGAGGGAGAATTGTATACTATTTCTTTAAAAGAGTAGATGAGAAGAATGGTGAAGGATATCTTAAACACAGGTGTGGCAAAAAATGGTTTGAAAGAGATATGGATATGTACATTGATCAGTTATTATATAAGAGAAAGACTCTTATGGATGAGGTATATAGAATTAAGATAAGAGTTAGTGATTCAGATATATAATAAATGGGGAGAACTCAGAATCTTCTAGGAGGTCTATGTAGATTGGTTAGAGACCAGTTATTGGTATTGTTGCTTAAGTAGAGGATGAGGTAGATAACACAATTTGTATGTAAATTTTTTTGAGAAAGTGGATTATGTTTGACTGTATTGTTTAATTGCTAAATAAAGATTTTTAATAATAATAATAATAAAAGAAAAGCTTATCTTCATTGATTCTTGATGGCCTAAGAAAGTGCAAAATAGAAAACATTTTGGGTTACAGGAACATGATATCAGTAAACTTCAGTGTATGACTGGTTCCCTATGCAGGTTGGATTTTATGTTTTCATATTTGTCCCTCGTAAATGTGAGTCTTGCTGTCTCATGAATCATTGGAGGAATCCAGCAGTTCCTTTAATATGATGCTGCATTGCTTAAACATTCTTCTCTTTGCAATGTTTGAGACATGGCTATTTATTATAAAGAAATTAAACACAGAAGAAGGCAGTAATAAAATCCAGTTTAAATAAAAGATTGTGCAGATGATTTGTGAATTAATTGAACAGTTAATTTCCCTTTTTGTTTAATCTCACTAGCCTGCAATGTGTTATAATTGGATGATGATGTTAGCACACATATTTCTGAATTTAGCCAGGAGGATTATGCCCTCCCCCCGCCCCAAACACGTTCAACATCATGATTCATCAAGGAATAGGGGTAATGAAATAGACCTGTCAGGAGCAAAACTTGTCCTCTCAGAATTATGGCAGTGTATTTAAGTGAGAATGTGTGGACAGCATGGCTTCAAGAGAAACCCATTTCTGTTAATAGTATACTTGTATTTGCTTAGATGTTTTAATATGAAGAATTATTTTTACAAAGGGAAATCTGTTAAAGACAGAAGATCTCAGCCTGGAGCATCTGACAAGCTTTGTGGTTCCCACTGAAGCCAACCACATTATGTTATTTAAATATTAATTTTAGATCCTGCTTCTCCAGACCTTGGAAAGTGAATTAATTCCACTTACAGGCTAAGGTGCAGATTGATGAAGAAGCAGCTGCTCTTGGCTGCCAGGGGAAAAGAAACATAGGCCCAGTACAGACCACTGGTTTGCGGCAGCCTGGGGCCACTTCTAGGGTTCTGGAGCACACAGTATCCACACGCTCCAGAATCCTAGCAGGTGGGTGGGAGTGCCATCTTTATGCACTGCTGCCCACATGGCACGTGTGTAGATGACGTCATGTGTGTGCCATGTCCAAACAGCGTGGCATGTGCTTGATATCACTGCAATGCCCCCAGGGCGCAAATGGCACCTTCATAGTGTTGCGGGAAGGAGCTCCTTTTGGAGGTGGATCATTGTCGCGGCCATGCATTTGCCACCCCTTTCTTCTAATCTGTACCCAGCCCAAGTTTCTTTTTTGGATAAAAGGTACCCTTGTTTCTTCCCCCCTCACAGCTGAGACCAGCCATTTCTTTATCACAATCCCTCTCCATCAAAGCCACTAATTAGAATGAGCATTGTCTGATCCCAAAGCTTGACAGCTGCCAGAGAGATTTTGGATGGTGTGAAAATAGCTTTTTGCTAATGGACTAAAGAATAGCTCCTTACTTTCTGTGCCAATAAAACATATGCATGGCTAATTCACAATTACATTTCTCATCACCAAAAGGATTGCAACCACAATTCCCCCAAGGGGAGACAGTTGCCATTATAGGCACTGTACATATTGGCGTATGCAGCGCTCCCGTCACGTGCTAGGGGATGGCCGAAGACGCAGCGTCCATACCAGCCTCACCCCAGCACGTGATGGGGCCATCAAAATGGCGGCGCCCTGTACACACAGGCGCCGCCATTTTGACGTAATGGCCACATCGTGTCCAAACGGCACGGCCGTTACGTCCTGGTGTCACTGAAGGGTGCTTGTGGTGCCCTTTCAGCGGCACTGAAAGGAGCTCCAAAACGGTGCTCCTTTTGTGCCGCGTATCGCTGGTGCGGTGTTTAAATGGCCATGCCAGCGATACTGAAGAGAAAGGGGCCGAGCGATCCCTTTCTCTGGCCCCGCACCGCTGTTGGGGTGTCCTTGGGGCATGAAGCCCCAAGGACACTCCTTTCCAGGCCGCAGGGAAGCAGCCTTTTGCCGCTTCCCCAAGGCCTGGAAAAGCAGCAGATCAGGGCCTCTGGGGCTGCCACTGTGGCAGCTCAGGCACTGATCCATTGGGGAAAGGGGCGGGTGCAGGCCACCCCAAAGGGGTGGTCTGTATCCCGCCATAGTTAACAATTTTTAAAAACTATGAGGGATGCTGAAAAGCTCTTGGCCTGACACACTTCACAAAAACTGTCACTGTCACTTGGAGGAGCATTCTTTTGTATTGTAAATAGCAAATTTGTAGGATTGTAGCTCTAAGTTCTGATCCCCCCCCCCAGGTCAATGGTAGAACCATATCAACGAAAAATGCAGAATTTGCAAGTGCTGAAATCTGGGCCATCATAAAGTTCTTGTTCCAGCAGAAGAAATCTCAAAAGGAAATCCATGAGTGTATGAATTAAACACTGAGTGACAAGTGCCCATCATACTCAACCATAACAAAGTGGTTGCCAACTTTCAGTGTGGAGCTGTTGAAGATTGAAGATGCAGCAAGGTCTGGGAGGGCTTCAATTCTCTTAGCTCCTGAAATAGCTGAGCATGAGGCACTAGAGATATCCTGGGAAAGCATTGGATTTATCATTCATGAGCAGTTGGCTATGCAGAAGCCATTAGCCAAGTTGGTGCTGAAATGTTTGAATACTGGCCAGAAACAAAATTGGGTAGATACTTCTCAGCTGATTTTGCAGCATTTTGAGTAGTGATGATTTTTTGGAACATCTCACTACTGTTGATGAAACATGGATATATCACTATGATGTGGAGACCAAACAACAATCCTTGCAGTGGCAGCACTTGGGATATCCACAGCTGAAGAAATTTACGACTCAAAGGTCAGCAGGAAAAGCCATGGCCATATTTTTGGGCAGATAAGAAAGATTTTTTGATGACTTACTATCTTCAGAAGGACCAAACTGCTAATGTGGAATGCTACTTTAACCTGCTGTGCCAAATAAAGGAGGCATTGAAGAAAAAACAGTGAGGGAAGCAGCAGAAAGGTGTTCTCTTGTTGATAGACAATGCACCTCCTCATATACAACCACAACATTGTAGGTTCAATCCTAGAAGAGGGCTTCAAGGTCCACTCAGCCTTCCATGCTTTTACAGGTCAGTAAAATGATGTACCCAGCTTGTTCGGGGCAATCACTTAGGGAGTGCTAGTTCAATGATAAGCGGTATAGAAATGTACTTGCTATTGCTTTTCCTCTTCTGAATCCAGCTTAGGTGCATCTACTCTGTAAAAATAGTGCACTTTGTCACCACAATAAGTGCTGTAACCCCATTTTATGGAATCCTGGGATTTGTAGTTTTACAAGATATTTAGACATTTCTGCCAAAGAGTTAAAGTGGTGTCAAGCTTCATTATTTCTACAGTGTAGATGCACCCTCAGACTTCTGGTATTTCTCTGCCCATGGACAATGATAGGAACTAACTAATAAAAACCAATTATGCTAATTAAATGAAAGATAGTGCTATACAGCCAATTATTTTCCTTACCTCACAAACTTTCCTTTTCATGGTTCAGGCTTGGTTAGTATTTGGATGAGTAATCAGAAATTTCCAGGCAGGGCTAGGAGAGAATCCTGCCTGAAATAGTGGACAGACACTGACAGTAAGAGTTGACAGTATTGGGCTAGATTGTCCAATGGTCTCATTCAGCATAAGGAAGCTGCCTACATCCCTATAGTTTGTCAAGATCTGTAAAAAAAATTTGAATGACATTTTCTTGGTCTAATTTAAGAGTTTGGCTTAATATTTGCTGTACATATCCCCTATGGTGTGTTCAATAAAACTAACAATGCAGCCATCTGGCTGTTATTTCATTATTTTTCTTGTAAAAGGAAGCATTCCGTCCTTCAATATCCAGCATGGTAAATTTGCCTGTGCAAACAGCAGGAAGAACAACAATTAAGCAGCTGAATTGCCAGTAAATATTTTGTTCTAAATGCACATTTCCTTTTTTCTTCCACATAGAAGAGAAGATGGAGCAAAACAATTGCCTAAACAGCAATGTGGGGCAGCGTTTCAGGTTCTAAAGCTTCTGTCTTTTAAATTTAATTTAGGAAAATTTCACAAACAGGGTTAAAATTTCCACTTCCATCTGTGTGTTGTCCTCATAATGCATTTAAGAGAGAGAGAGAAAAGAAAAACCTCGTCACAGATTCCACTGGGTGTGGAGTAAGCATGCAAGGAAGGTGAATGTGTAAATCCTTTGAATTCTTGATTTGGCCAAGTGGGAAACCCTAAGGAATGGGCTCTTCTTGCTGGCTGAATCCAGTATGAGAAGCAGACCTGGAGCTGGGGGGAAATTGCAGTTGTCAGGGCTAAAGAATAGTCTCTTTTCACCGGCAAATAAAATATGGCACTTAGGGCAGAAAAATGAAATGCACAGATATACGACGGGGGACACCTGGCTGAACGAGACTACATGTGAAAGGGATCTAGGAGTCCAAGTAGACCACAATGGATGTAAGCTACAGGAAAAGAGATTCCACCTCAACATTAGGAGGAACTTCCTGACAGTAAGAGCTGTTCGACAGTAGAACACACTCCCTCAGAATGTGGTGGAGTCTCCTTCTTTGGAGGTCTTTAAGCAGAGGCTGGATGGCCATCTGTCAGGTATACTTTGATTGGGAGTTCCGGCATGGCAGGGGGTTGGACTGGATGGCCCTTGTGGTCTCTTCCAACTCTACAATTCTATGGTTTTATGATTCTATGATTCTATTCAAGGTAATGGGATTTTCAGGTATATATTTAGGAGGATTATTGCTGAACATTAAGAAAACAAAAATAATGACCACAGAGGATCTACATAAATTCAACCTATCTAATGAGGGAATTGAAATAGCTTAAGACTTTCTAGGATCAAGCATTGATCAGAATGGAGACTGCAGGCAAGAAATAAGAAGACGAGGAATGGGAAGGGCAGCCATGAAGGAACTACTCAAGACGCTAAAGTGTAAAGATATAGAACTGAGAACTAAGGTTAGAATTGTCTGGTCCATTGTACTCCCCATCACTATGTACAGATGCAAGAGCTGGACAGTGAAGAAAATCAACAGAAAGAAAATAAAGTCATTTGAGATGTGGGGCTGGAAAAAATGCTGAGGATACAAAAAAGACAAACCAATGGGTCCTAGAAGAGATCAAACCTGAACTCGCCCTGGGATCAAGGATGATGAAACTAAGGCTGGTGTACTTACATCATGAGAAGACTCATTAGAAAAGACTATAATGCTAGGCAAGGTAGAGGGAAGCAGAAAGAGAGGAAGATCACATGCCAGATGGGTAGATTCAATAAGAGAGGCCACAGGCCTGAACTTGCATGACCTAAGCAGAGACATTGAGGATAGAGAGTAATGTAGATGTCTTATTCACAGGGTTGAAATTAGACATGGCTGACTTGAGGGCATGGACAGGGGAAGCGTGTCCCTGTTAGTGCTTTTGGACATCTCAGCGGCTTTCGATACCACTGACCACGGTATCCTTCTGGAACGCCTGAGGGAGTTAGGCATCCGGGAGTGGTTCCGATCCTTCCTCTCGGGTAGATTCTAGTTGGTGCAGCTGGGGGATGTGTGCTCCGATAAAGGGCCCTTACATCTGGTGTCCTCAAGGAGCTATTCTGTCCCCATGCTATTTAACATTTACATGAAACCGCTGGGAGAGATAATCCGGAGAACGGGGCGCGGTGTTATCAGTATGCTGATGACACCCAATATGCTTCTCTGTGTCTTCGACTGATGCAGTAACTAGGGATGGCATCTTTTCTCTAAATGCCTGCTTGGAGTCGGTAATGGGCTGGATGAGGGAAAACAAACTCAGTGTGAATCCAGGGAAAATGGAAGTACTAGCGATAGGGTCCTCGGTTCCGGGTGGTGAGATCTGTCACCCAGTCCTGAATGGGGTCACACTCCCTTTGAAGGACTCGGTGCGTAGCTTGGGAGTGCTCCTTGACTCGTCGCTCCAGTTGTCATCTCAGGTGGATGCGACGGTCAGGAGTGATTGTTACCAGCTCCAACTGATATGCCAGCTGCGTCCCTACCTGGACCATAGGGACCTTGAAACTGTTGTACATTCTCTGGTAACCTCTTGACTGGATTTCTGCAACGTGCTCTACATGGGGCAACCCTTGTATCAAACCCGGAAGCTACAGTTGGTGCAGAATATGGCAGCAAGATTGGTCGCTGGTAGCTCCAAGCCTGACCATATAACACCTATTTTGAAAGATCTTCATTGGCTGCCTATTCGCTTCCGGGCGCAATACAAGGTGTTGGTTTTGACCTATAAAGCCCTAAATGGCTTGGGCCCAGGGTACTTGGAGGACCGCCTCTCCCCATACAATCCGCCCCGCACACTCAGAACAACAGGGATGAAACTGTTGGAGGTCCCTAAGACACGCCATGTGAGGACCTAACAGAGGGCTTTTTCTATCGCTGCCCCCAAACTTTGGAACAATCTCCCTGTCGAGCTCCGTTCCACTGCGTCCTTAGTTCTTTTCAAAAAGAACTTGAAAACATATTTATTTCTGCAAGCCTTTCCACCATGATCATTTTATTCTTTGCCCCTCTATCAACAACCCTGGATTGTGTACCTGCCCTGCCCTTGTACTTCTACTTGATTGTTGTTCTTTTTTAATGCTGTTTTTAACTTTTTATCGATATGCTTTTATCTGTATTGTAAGCCGCCTTGATCAAAATATTGGAAAGGTGGGATATAAATAAAATTTATTATTATTATTATTGTTACTAACAACAAATTTAGGAGAAAACAAAAGGGTAAACTATTTGTAATGTGGTTTCTACATTGCATTTGCATATATTTTGATTTTTACAATTTTATTTAGGACTATAAGATTATATCCAAACATTGAAATACTACTGGGCAGCAGAGGTAGAAGAGTCCTGCCATCAAGTCTTGCACTGGTACCAAATTGGATATATAAAACTTTTAGGACAGTGCACATAGGTCAAATTTAATATATAATTTGTTGTGATGTTAAAGAATATATTGAGACTTAAACTGTGATTACTTTTGCAATATCAAATTATAGTTGACCCCATAGAACTCAGGCTGCTGCCACACTGCAGAAGTAAAGCAGTTTGACACCACTTCAGCTGCCATGACTCAGTACTATGGAATTCTGGAATGTGTAGTTTTGTGAGATATTTAGTGTTCTCTGTCACAGAGTTCTGGTAACAACAAACTAGAAATCTCCTGGATTTCACAGCATTGATACATGGCAGTTAAAGCAGTGTCAAACTGCATTATTTCTGCAGTGTGGCAGCAGTCTCAGAAATAGGTATAAGCCCACTAGATAAGGCATTTAAATTTTTGAACACCAGTGAGTATGCTAACAACATGCAATTCCAACTTTCTTTTCCATTAGTCCAAGGAAGGCTATAATATGTGACGTTTAAATCCCTTAATGTCTTCGGATTTGGGACAAAGTGATGTGAAGAACCACCTTCATCCATACCTCCCTTCAAATATATTATGATTTAACTTTATATTTGTCTGGAGGACTGTATTGTCTCAGATGAGACTACTTGGATTTTGAAATCCTGAGGTGAGATGCATCTTTCAGTTCTGGCAGACTCAGAGGTATGTTTGCTTGGGACTTGATACAGGACTTTACCAGTAGCTACTCCTGTGTTGCAAAACTCCAATTTAGAGGAGGCTAGGCTGGGCTCCTCTCTTTCCAGCAGTTGGTAAAGAACTTGAACACCTACTATGGAGATGAATAAAATCCATAAGAACTAGAAACAGAACATCTTGTTGATAACCATAGGCCTTTAGAGCTCTCTTTTAAGAAAATTATATCTTATCCCTTCTACCTCTGTTGTTGTATGCCTTTCAGTTCTGTCTGACTTATGTTATGGGGACCCTAAGGTCACCCGATCATGGGGTTTTCCTGGAAAGATTTGTTCAGATTTGTTGTTTTATCTTGTCAATGAAGTGGAATTGTCCTGTCACTTTTCAACTTCCGTTAATGAAAAATGACAGGACAATTCCACTTCACTGATGGGAAGATATCAGGATAATTGTGACGTTGTCTGATAATCTTTTGTACAATGTGTGATAATTCCACTTGACAGACAAAATATTGATGGAATAAGTGCAATGTCAACAGATAATCTTTGCGCAATTATGCAATAAGGATGGGAAAATAATGGTGTGATAATCCCCTCAAACCACTACACTATGCTGACTCTCCTGGCAGGGCACATCCCTACAAAGCAGATTTAAAGTACTTGCAAGAAAGGAAAGAAGGAAGGCCGAACGAACGACCTATCTGTGGTAAAGTTCTGTTGATGTGTTAGTTTCCCACTTTACTGAAGCCTATGCAGTTATTCTGCATTGTTTGCTGACATACAGATCAGTTCCTCAGTTTGCTTCTAGGCTCACAATTTGTGTGTTTGTGTGTGAAATTCTATGAGGTTAGATGTGAAGATGAATTTGTTGTTTAAGTTCTTTCCTTTGGTGGGCAAGAAAGTGAATCATTTTATTTCGACTGACCTTGTCTTGTCGAGAGATGAATCAATGAATCAAGTTATGAGTGGTATATCATGAAAAAGTGATTTATGCTGGTCCAGTTCAGATTTGATATATTTCTATTTCCTCAGGCCTTCTCACTAGTGTTGCATTTTAAAAATTACCCAATAGATAGTATGTAGAGACCTGGTTGAAAGAAATAACTCAGCATTTCTGAGGAGTGTTGTGATCACATTAACCCAGAAGAAGGAAGCATTAGCATGAGCATGAGGAGTGTGGGGATAGGGGTGGGGGGGGTGGGATGGAGACAGTTCTGGTAAAACTAAGGTGCATTACAAACGCGCTGAAAGTAGGTGCTCCGCGCGTACTAGGGTTAGAAAAGGGCATCTATTCTAGACGCCCCTCAACCCTAGTACACGCGAAGCATGTACAAAATGGCGGTGCCCTTCCACGTGGGCATCGCCATCTTGACATAGCGGACATGTAGCGTCCGCACGTCGCACGGTGCAAATGACGTCGCGAGTGCTCCATTGGCGCCTCACAATATCATAAGCGTGCTGCAATTAGAAGCGCCATTTTGGGGCTTCTTTTTTGCGGCGTGGAGGAGCCGCGCAGTTTGGACACTGGGGCTCCTCTGCACCGCAAATGAAGGCACCGGCAGACCGCCGATTTCAGGTGGTCTGTAACGCGCCTAAGAAACTTTTGACCATAATACAACAGTTTTGTAATAGGTTCAGCCACATTATTTCACTGCTCTGAAGTTTAACTCAAAATCCACTGATAGGGAGCCACTAGCAAGCAAAGCTAAATTTTGAAGACTGAATCTCCCATCATCCACAGCTAACATGGCTAAACACTTCCTTATGCCATAATCATCTTTTTAAAGCAGGTAAAGCAAAATATGCCACTGTGTGAAAGCTGTAACAACTTCCAGCTGCATCTCCTAAAATTTTATTTGATGATTTGTGGGTGTATAAATGAAATGAAGCTTTTGTCTGTTACCACATCAGATGAAAAAGATTGAGTGGATTTTTCCCAGTTTCATAGGGTGTGTTGAAGTTGGCCTGGTGTCAAATACAGGCCACATAGCATATATGAAAAACACATTTTGTTTTCCATTCACACAGGGTAGGGTGACATATCATTCAAAAGATGTAGACATTTTGCCATAATTATATTAAGTCTTTGTATTGTGTGTTAACAGCTGGATTAATTTTCCCCAAGTTTGGAAATTTGGACAGATTTCATATATAAATGATATGCTCTACAAAGAAATGGACTTTGAAGTGTTCCAGAGGGTAACTCATTTCCCCCCCTTCATTTGTATAAAATCATGTGTTTATTGGTTACTTGGGGGAGATGTATTTTCTCAAGAGCATTTGAGCGTGTTGGACAACTTGAGGAACATTTGAGCACCCAAACTCAATACCTACCCTTCAGGTTGCTGATTGGCAATTGTCTCTCATGAGCTTGATGACTCTTGAGTGATGTTGACCCTATTAAATGTAACAAAACAACATTACCTTATTAACCCATTTTTACCTGCAAAGAAGACTATTCCCTCAGTTGTGATATTATCTACCAGCAAATGCCAGTTCCCAGGGCATGCTGCTACAGCCATGAAATGGCTGTGGAGTGGAAGTAGGGGACAAAACCAAGCAGCAGGAACTGTCTTCCATGCTCATTGAAATTCTTTAAGGAGAGAGAAAGATCAATAAAGACACAGTAGAGAGGTCTTGTAGCACCTTTGAGACTAAGAGGCTGTACAGACCATTAAGGCTGACCTGGGGGTGGTATCAAGGCGTGGCATCCACACAATGCATACCCAAACTCAGCTCCTAGGCTGGTGTGATGCTGCATGCCACCCTGCACTCCTCTGGTGCTGTATCTACCTGAAGCAGTACCAAAGGAGCGCAGAAAAGCCGTGCGCTGGCAACTATGGCGCCCTTTCTGTAGTGCAGAAAGGAGATGGTTTTTGCGGCTCCTTTTTGCACTGCAAAAAGGCAAGAGCGGGGCCCCAACCCATCACAGAGAGAGGCAGCTGCAGGCCGCCCCTTAGGGGTGGTCTGTTCAGCCCCTAACTGAAAGAAAGAAAGAAAGAAAGAAAGAAGTTGGCAGCATGAACTTTCGTAGACTTAAGTCTAAGACTAAAGTCTAATCTCATTCTGCCAAATTCTTTCTTTTAGTTATTTTCAAAGGTGTTACAATATCTCTCTATATAGTGATTCTACAGACTAACACAACTGTATATCTTTCAGTAAAGACATAAAATTGCAGTGGAGTGGGTGGCAGTCCTGGTGTTCATTTGCTTCCCTCTCTTGCCTTCCCTTTGCTTCCACAGCCATTTAACAGTCATAGCAGATCCCCCAGGGCTTGGAAACTGCAGGGGAAAGAGAGCTGCAGAGCATTATGCCCCACATATGTGATGCATGCTTGCTTCCATGATCAATCTGGAGATCAGATTTATTCAAAGCCCAGATGCAGGATGAGATACCAGATACACCAGACTAGTGCTAGGGTGTCCATGTGAACTTTTCTATAAGAAAAGAGCCCTCAGTTGGAAGGCCTCCAAGAAGACAATTTGAAAACCCTGGTGGCTGGTAACAGCCATTTTAGTGGGGTGGTGAATCTGATTGAGGTTCCATACAGACAGGCCAAAATAAAGCTGCTTTGGGTCACTTTGGAGATATACTATTTAAATGATGCATGCATCCTAAGAAGCCAGAAGCTGCAGATCGTAAGGACTGGAGCGTGGCTTTGGCATGGTTTCTGGCCCCTTAATAAGTTCTTACTCTGAACTTGAAAGTTGTATCCAAAGTGCTGAAATCTATCCCAGAAATAGGTTCAGTATTGTTGATAGTTTCTTTAAAACCTGCAATAAAATCCAATGCAGATTTGTTTATGTCAATGCTTTAGTGACCATGGTAGGCAGGACTCAGAGTCTCTGTTGCTACACAGTTCAACAACAAATTGTTCAGACTGGTAAAATGGCATTTCTTATTGGATTGGGACAACAGTCTCATATCTTCAAGGTGTGAGCAAATGTGGCTGTACTCAAACCTCAAAACATTCTGCTTGTCTGTTAGCATGGCCAAAGGCAGGGAAGTATGGGAACTGTAGTCCAGAATTTCACTTCCCTGGCCTCATTCTAATGTATTACCCAATTTGATGGGTTGTGGTGAGCACTGAAATACTTGGCAGTGCAAGAAAGAGAAATTATTATTTTTCAAGAGGGCCTCCCCTGGCAGTGTTGGAAAAGCATATTATAATGAATGAAATTCTTATTTGCACCAGGCGAAATATATTGCCTTGCTCAGATAGATGATCATTATTCACTGAACAGGCTTGTTGAATGTCAGGCAAAAAAAGAGAGGATGATTTGAGTGCATTATAAATGGTGGCACTCTGGGAGCGACCCTGCTTCTGTGTTGAATACACACCTGCCATTATTTTACATGTAAGGAAGTATTTGAATTTCTTACAGTTTCTGCTTATGGTCCTTTCTGTCTTGATCTTCAAGGACACAAACATGGAGACCCCTCCAATCTAGGGAGCTGTTCACACACTTCACATAAGTCATTTGACCATCTGTGCCACATGTGGTTTAAGGGGGGAAATGTTCTTGATGTTTTCAATGCTTTCTTCATGAGAATGAAAACAAAAGTGTATAACAGCTGGGAACCTCATAAAGAAACTTAAAATGAGCCTCACTAAGAGAATGCTGTAAATCTGACCCAGGGCGGTACTGCTTGAAATGATAGGTGAAGGAAATTGCTAATTTTCTAACTAGAAAAATTAGCACACCAGAGACAAGTATGCATTAAAATATTTGGCAGTGCAGTGAAATCTTGTTCCTCTGTCATTGAGTTTTCTCTGTTTGGAATTGTGACACAACCGCTCTCTGTGTTGGCCCCCTTGTTCCGACTCTTGGATTACTAGTATTCAATGTTTCCTTTCACTCTTAAGATACTTCCCTGTTTTGATCAGTGAATTCAGTGTGGTAAAACATGACTAATTGTCCTTGTTAATTATTAAATTAGAACATTCAAGGAGAGATGTAGAAAATAAAAATTTATTATATAACAAATAAAATACACATCTAGTCGTAGGCTTGTTCCACATACAGTACACAGTGACACCACAGTTTCAGACAAAATAACACTTCTTGAACTCTCTCCCCATTTTCAGCTCTCATAAAACCCTTTTAAATTCTCTTCTGTTCCCTTCTTCCTAACAGACACTATCTATATTTCTAACTAACCCTATCTCTAGCTCTGACTGGCCCTATCTAACCATCTTATAGATAAGCCTCTGTGTTATATCCTTTCCTTCATGATCCTCCTCAGAGCATTTCATAAGCTGTAATTGGTTCCACCTGCAACTGTTGTTGTGGGCCTTCAAGTCATTTCTGATTTATGGGAACCTAAAGGTGAACTTGTGATGGAGCTTTTTTGACAGAATTTGTTCAGAGGAGGTTTACCCTTGCCTTCCTCAGATGCTGAGTGTGACTTGCCTATTGCTGAGTAGGAATTTGAACCATGGTCTCCCAGGGTCCCAGCCCAACATTCAAACCACCATACCATGTTGGATTCCTGATTCTACCTAGGCTTTCCCATATTTTTGCCTGTGGATGATAAAGGAAAGGGGGGGATTATCTATATGTTCAGTCTGAAGTGGTACACTGCAGAAATATTTTACTATGAACACTATTAGATATTTGTCTGAACAGCTCCTTGGTTACAAATGAAGAGTCATAAACTCAGCAAGTCCTATCCATTAAACCTCACCTTGGTATATGCCAGAAGATGAGTTTCATAATGAAAGTATGAAGGATGCAATTTCCTTAAAGCTGTGGGTCAAGCTCTTATTGAGTGCCAGTGGAGCAGAAGAGTGTGCAGTTGTAGTAAAATGTAGTAAAATCTTGTTCTTGAACTTGTGCATGTGGTGATTGTCATTGGGACAATGTGTTTTTCATTTATTCAACAAGGTTCTGCATGCCTCAATATGTGAGCAGTGAAAAAATTGACATGGCTGCACTATTGCCTGTTGGACAAGCAGTTTGGCAATATGGGTATCTGGCAAGGATGATACCTTTTTGCCAGGGCATTTGTACGTTTATATAAGACCTGTTATCTCTTGAATACAACTTTTCAGAGCATTTTGAAATTGGGAAGTTGATTCAGGATATTTATGAAGACATACCCACCAACATTTTTACAGGTGAAAACAAGGACACATGTATACAGAGTGTAGTCAAGATGGCAAACATTATTCAGGAGGAATAAAACACAAACTAGAATAGGCTGCAGTGGTCTGCTTTTGCTGAGCAAAAGCAAAAAGAGAAAGGGGAAAATTCTCCTTGCTTTCCTGCAGAGTTAATTCAGTGAAAATTACTTTTGCATTTTGAATTCAGTTTGCACCAATAAACTAAAAACAAGGAGGGAAACTGGGAGAAGGATGGGGGACTGGGGCATTTTAAAAGCAGCTGAAAAAGAGAAACAACAAAGGATTAATTGGGAATGCCTCTGCCAAATCTGGACATTTGGAGGGTATGTGCTGATGTCAGAGCCATTGAATGGAACCATTCCTGGCTGGCTCAGATCCAGAGATCCCAGTGCTGGAGTGGTCTCTCCTCTTCCTTCCATTTTTAATTGGGACTGCCTGGTGCCAGCATTAATAGAGTGGTTGCATGCATATACGCATAAGGGCCCATTAGGACCAGGCGAGAGACTAGTCTAGTCCAGTATCCTGTTTTTCATAATGGTTGACTAATATCTACAGGAAACCCTCAAGCAATTGAATGGATTAAAAAAAAAAGACTTTTTATGCACTTAAAGCTAACTAAAGCACAACAATCAGAATAGGAATTAATGATCAGTAGTGAGAAGCATAGGGATATGTATTGGAACCTGTGTTTTTTAAAAACTTATTCATTAATTATCAGGAGTTAGGGCTGAATAGTGAGGTGGCCAAGTTTGCTAATGACACTAAATTATTCAGGATGGTAAGAACAAAAATGGATTGTAAAGAGCTCTAAAAGGATCTCATTGAACTTTGAAAATGGGCAATAAAATGGCAAAAGAGAGTCAATATAAGGAAGTTAAAGTGATGAATATGGGGCAAAATGTTCCACTTGCACATCTACGCTGATGAGATCTGAGCTGGCAGTGAATGGCCAAGAAAAATGTCTTGGGGTTGTAATCACCCAATGAAAATGTCAAACCAGTGTGGCTATGTAAAAAAGGCAAGTTCCATGTTTAGCACGATTAGAAAGGGAATGGAAGATAAAACTCATGTTCATATTGATCATTTGGTACAAAGCTCTAATTGCCACACCTGGAAAAAAAAATATTGTACAGAATAGAGAGGTGCATAAAAGGGGCAACCATAATGATCAAGGGACAGGAACAACTCCCCTTTGAGGAGAAGCTCGAACATTGTAGCTGTTTAGCTTATCTAAAAAGGCATATAAGAACAGACATCATGAAGCTGTTTATAATAGTGTGTGTATGAAAACAGATAGCCTCCCTCTTTATGATAATACAACATGAGGCCATTTACTGATGTTGCATAGTTGAGATTCAAGAAGCATCAAAAGAAGAATATAATGGCGGGATATAGACCGCCGCTTTGCGGCGGTCTCCCGCCAGGGTCATTTGCTCCGTGAGGGAGCCGCAGCAGCCAAACCGCGCGGCTCCTGCGCGGAGCAAAAAAGAAGCTCCATTTTGGAGCTTCTTTTTGCGGCACCTTTATGACGTCGCGAGGCACCGCTGGCGCATTTGCGATGTCATAGACGTCGCGACACGTCTGGACGCTATGCGTCCAGTACGTAAACATGGCGGCACCCATGTGGAAGGGGCGCTGCCATGTTGTACGTATTCTATACGTACTAGGGTTAGGGGTGTGTGGAAGCACCGCCCCTTCCTAACCCTAGTACGTATAGAATACGTACTATATGGCGGTCTATATCCCGCCAATGTTCAACTAGTTAGGCTTTTGGTCTGATCCAGCACAGCTCTTCTTATGCTCTTATGGCATTAATGCAACAGTATCCTCCAAATCATATTTCCTTGTTATTCCCAATCATATTTCCATGTTTTCAGACTCAAACTAGATTCCACCTGAATTCTGCACTGCTGCTGCTTGAGTAGGATGGGATGAGGAGAATCTACACATCACTGCCACACCTAGAAGCAAGGTGTAAGTAATGGTTTACTTGTATTTTTCAAGGATAGAAATGTCAGGCCCTTTCACAATACACTATTATAGCACTTTGCATTTTAAATACTGTGATTGCATCCTGTGGGATCTTAGGATTTGTAGTTTGGTAAGACAATAGAGCTCTGTGATGGAGAATTTGAAATGCTCTTTCCAAAATTGAAAACAGAAAACAGAGAAAGATTGTTTCACCAAATGTTAATTTAGTGACCATGCATCTGCTCCTTTCCTGGCTGGATCAGGGCCACGGAAACCTCATCCTCTTTTTTGCACCCTCCAAAGAGCACAACAGCTGTGGCAGTGTGGCTGTATGGCTCCCCTTCGGCACGGCATCACCTGGATGCAGTGCCGGAGTCATGCCATGATGCCCTGTGCCATCTGGAATGGCGCGCGGCATCATGATGCCCTGGGGGTTGAATTAGGGTGTCCGGTGTCAGGATGCTGTGCCCTGACTCTGCCCAAAGGCCATCACAAAGTTCTGGTTTGTACAGGGCCTTCATTCTTAATTTTGTTAGAATAATTACTTACAGCAAGAAACTATGTATGTTTTAGTTTTCTGACTTCAGTGGTGTGCACCCTCTACTGTACAGGATTGTAACCTTAAGTACAACTTGAACCAAAGTTTCCTATTTAAAATATATGAATACAGTTTTTGAAGGCACAGTCAGTGTAAGGGATGATAAAGAATTATTCATCTCTTCATACTGTTGACCAGTTAGAGGCAAACTGAAATAGTACTCTGCTGAGTTTTCTTTCTTTTCTTTCTGCAGAGATTGGGTTTGTTCCATATGATTTCTCAGTGGATTGGCTTTACTGAAAGAGAAATGGAAAGGGCAATTATAACTTCCATCTAAGAGAGAACTGATTTTAAAGTACTTGGTTATTATAAACCAAATGAGCATTGCAGAGAGTCTAGTTAATTGTACTAATTAAAAGGGATTATCTCATTCTGCTTATTCTTGCCTGTGGTGTAGCTAAAACACAGAAGCAAAAATGAAAGAGGTCTGGGAAAGGAAGGTTTCCATAAAGGGTTGTGATTAGGGCTAATGACTCTTGTTGTGGTCTGTCTCAATGAAGTGTTAAATCCAATCCAAGGGGCAAATTTACCTGTTATCTAGCCATTTCTTTTTCCAAAAGCTAGTGAGGCCTTTATACAAGATGCTCTCACACAAACATAAATTCTTACAAAAAATGTGTCCCTTCTTTCCTTCCTTCCTTGTTCTATAATCTCCATAATAATAACAATAATCAATAAGTCACACTAACCATCCAGGAAAGGAAATGTCTATTCACTTCTAGGTTTATATGTACACAACGTATATGATCTATTTGTATCCACAGAACCATCAAATATGGTTTCTGGTTAATTTTAATTTCTTATTATTTAATTTTTTTAGTCTAATTAATTGTCTGGCTATATCTTTTGAGGAAGATCATAATAACGTTGGAACGTCCTAAGCTATGACCTAAAGGCACTGGATCATGATCTAAAGGCATTCTTGGGAAAGTTACTAAGGATGAAATTCCATGCAAATTTCATTCTCGAAGGGCGCAGCAAGAATGTTTTAGCAATTTTCTTCTTACTGCAAAATAGTCTTCAAAACTGCAATGTTCTTTTCAATTTTCAATGTTTCGTGAATGTTTTTGTGAAGAAAACAGCCTTCTTGGCACAGAAAACTGAATTTTCTGTCCAGAAAATATTTCTGCACAGAAATATTATTTTGAGTAGAAAATGCTTTCTAATGTACAAAAATGTGAATTGTGTGCAGAAGTCCTGAACTACAACATTTTCTGCACAGAAAACAGCATTATTCTCCTCTGAAAATATTTTTATACAGCAGTACAATTTTCTGAACAGAAAATGCTGTTTGCTGTGCAAGAAATGTTATTTTCTGTACAGAAAAATTACATGCAACGTTTGTGCAGAATAAGTCCTGAATTACAAAGATTCATGTCTGTGCAGGAATCCTCTTGTCAGGTAATCACAATATTCAAGAATTTTTTTAAAACTATTTTAAAATATTTTCAATTGTCCTTTCCATCTGTAGTTTGGAATGGGAAACTGACTAGGAACCCCATGTTGAATTCCATTAAGGAAGGAAAAAATCGTATAGAACTATAATAAAATATAATAAATGAAACATTTTTGGAAACAAATAAACAAGCAAACAAGTTTTAATCCAAACTTTAAAGGATTAAAAGTACTCAATGAATTTTGGAGACAGGGTTCAATGCCTTACTTCTTTCAGGTTTAGACTAAAACACAGAGTGGTTCATCTGTCCACTGACTTCAGAGCCATCAGTGCCCACTTATAATTAATTGTCTTCCATTAAGTGCAATGGGTGAAAAAGAAAAGTTGGAAGGTGGAAATGTAAGTAAAAGCTTCCCCGATTTCCAGCCCAGCTATAAAGCAGCACTGTTTCATCCCCTCTGTCCCAATCTTATATGGGAGATATATATGTATAAGCACTGTAATTCTGATGCTACAGTGTGAATCCCAACCCAACTCTCCCACTGTAGTCAATTCAGTCTGTACCCGTTGCTCAAGAAGCACCTGACTGATGTTTCCATCTCCTCCCATGAGCAATTTCGAGTGTGACATGCAACAGGGGTTCCTGTTGCAATTCTCCTCATACCAGACATCATTTGTGAAAGGGGTAGTGGAAATGACAGCAAGCTACTTCTTGAATGACAGGGAAACAGACCCCAACAAATCACAATGGCTGATGCCTGTTAAGTAGGGTTTGGGGGACTTTCACTGTCCCTACATAGCCCCTGAGCTACATAAACATGTAGTTTAGGGGATCATGAATATGTAGCAGTCATGAGTGCATGACTCTAGGTTTCACATTCATGACTGCCCTACAGGGATCTGGCCAATATCTTTAACACACAATTTCCCTTCATTGCACAGTAGACTTGTCATCAGATTGACCCAACATTTTGAGAAATGTGCAGTCAGATTTATTGATAAATTTAAACAGTACAATAAAATAAAGTAAATAAAAAGATTTTGAGATCATTCCTCAGTGCAACATAGATTATATTCAAATCTTCATAATCCACTTTAATCTCTAGAGAAAGAAATGTGTAATTCAGGGGGAGAGAGATTTTACAATCAAAAGTGCTGTCATTTAATGTCTACCACATTCCAGGTCTCAGTGTTTCTTTTGGGTAAACCCTGCTGTTATATAAAATTCAGGATATACAGCCTTTCCTAAGGTACTGATAGCAGAATCTGCTTATGTTATGTCAATACCAATTTTCATTTTACAAAAAACATGAATTTTGAGAAAGTACTTATTTAAAAAAAAAACAGGAAAGGAAAAGAAAGAAGCTGTGATATCCAGACTCCAAATCCATATTTCAGCAGACTATAAAAATCAACCTTTCATTGTACATTTTCCACATCATATGAAATTTATTGGTTCACTAGATTCACTATATCAAGTCTATGGCTTCTGTGGCATGAGCCACCTTTTTCAACTCTGAGTTGTTTATTAACTTGAGGATGTAGCATAGGATATAAAATGTTTCAGCATGTCATTGGAATGTAAATTTAACAAATGTTGTAGAGGACATGTGGCATCCAGTTCTCGTAAACAGACAAGCCTGAGAATGGTTCACCAGACACAACTGTATGCTAGTCTTAATACTAGTCTTAGCAATTCCAAAACGTAAAACCACCAGTCCAACCAGATAATATTAAATACATGACAGAATGAACTAGTTTAAGGTAATGGCCTAAATCCTCTTTTGCTCCTGACTAAACTAGACCCATATAGTAGAATCTGTGTGTTGACTATGCATATATCTATGTTTTGACTATGTGTTGACTCACCATTTAGCATTTGATTCAATGGAACTACTCTAGTTGGGACTAACCAACAGGATACTAACCATTATAATACAAACAGAGGAAACTAAAAACTGAATTAAGAATCATTTGCCAAAAAAGACCAACCCTATTTTTCTATATGGTTATAATCCTCATTAATGTATTGGGGAGAGCATTAAATAACCTGTCTTTTGGGTTATAAAATGGGTTTTTATGGTTGTGATAGCATATTTAGGAGCTTCTCCCATGGCTTAATAAATCGATTTACCTCTACCCATCTTACATCTTAATTCGTGTGGCACCCTGATATCATTGCAAGGTTTTTGCTGCTTAATTTACTGCCCAATATGGTCCATCCCCACTTCCAGGAGAACTCCAGCGGCCATTTTCTTAACTCAGAAAACTCCCAGATCTCAAAAGAGCTGGGAGGAGTGCTCCTTGAAATGAGAGTGAACCCGCGATGTATTTGGGCAGTAAATTAGGTGACAAAAACCTTCTGATAATGTCAGGATGCCACCTGAATCAAGATTTAAGCCAGGTAGAGGTAAACTGATTTATTAAGCCATGGGATAAACCCCTTACTCAGCAGAAATAATCTCCCCTCTTTTTTATGCATATCCTAAAGGCATCAAATCATCTCTGATCTTGGAAGCTAAGCAGGATCAGCTGTATTAGTACTTGGATGGGATGCCACCAACGAATACCAACTGCTGTATGCTATATTTCAGAGGACGGAACTGGCAAAAGCATCTCTGAGGATTTCTTGCCTATGAAAACCTTATAATTCATAGGGTTATGTTGACAGGCAATGTGAAGGTACAAACAAAAACACAGAAATAATGTATTTGCTGTGCTTTTTTGGGGGGAAGCATTGTGTGGGAGCACACAACTGCAAATAAGAGCCATAAAAATCTCTAAGTTAAATGCAAGTAAAATCTGAATTGCACACTTCCAAAAAGTAACTGTTGAACTGACGTGGTTATATTAATATTAATAGGATTGGATCTCTGAATGGATCAAATATCTGAATACCATGGTTAACAAGCCAACAATGGATCCCTGTAGCAAGTAACAGAAAGTCAATAATTCTGTGATACGCTGTTTGGCCATCACATAGTCACTACCTCAGCTAGTCTCACTGGTACATTTATACTGTATTTAATATGCGGGGGGGGGGGGGCAGGAACAGCCCAAATATGCATATGTTGCCTAAAGATGTAAACACCTATCAGTTTTAATTTAATTGAACTTTTCTCACTCTCATCTAAGTTTTCCTCCCAATCTTTGTTTCATATCACATTGCCAAACTTAACATGTTCTCCTTGTACTGACATCTGTGTAAATATTTTCTGACAATTTTTTAGCATATTTCCCCTAACTTCCATATTTCTTTACAGAATTCATCTTGTTAAAAGTGTGATTTTACATGCTGTTTATCATTTAACAATTGTTAAACAATACCTCCTAAGGGTACTTTTTTTTACAGGAGTGTGGAAGACGAAAAAAAATCAATGGCTAGAATCCTGTTGGTGACATATGTTGGCAAAACTTCATATCTACATTGTATGTGTTTTTATGATAGATGTGGATAGGATTATCCAACACCACCATCTGCAATGATGCCCTACCTGCTCAGTCTAGGGGAACATGTAGTGACTAAACAGCGGCAGACTGTGTTTTAGCATCCACATTCAGTAAGAAAAGGCCATTTTCCTGAGAATCCACTGGAGATCTTGAAGATGATACTATCTTCCTGTGACTGGATACTGAAATGTGGGTGGCTTCTGCCTGACTACCCCAAATCTTTCCTGCCCCCTAAATGACCATCCCAATGGTAGATAGGGAAGTTGAGCACATGGGGAAAGTAGTAGGCAATGGGGCCACCCTGATGCACGATTACATTACACAGATGCAATCACCCTGATGTACTATTACATTCCACAGATGCAATCCAGGATCTCACCCAATAACTAAATCCAAAGTTTATAATATCATGGAAGCAATTATGAACAACCTATTATTTTCTAGAATGCCAAAGCAGCAAAATATTCCATGAAAAATAGTCTAGGTGACAAAAGTTTTCTATATTGTATTCTATATAAAATATTCTATTGGCTTTCTTGATGTGCAATGAAAAAGAGTTCTGAAGTGCAGTTTTAAACACATACACACCACACAAAATGAATTTCTCTAAACCTAGCAGCTCTTCTCACCATACATTGCAAGCAGGTAGACAGATTTATTGTGCCTTTGGAATGCTATTACACAACCCCATTCTACTTCCTCCATTTAGTGTCTTGCATACCTACAGCGACTCCATAATAAAGACAAAGTAAAGAAAGCTGCCCCAGTGTATTATATCACATGTTCTTTAGAGTCTGTAAATAATCTCCTTCCAGTGAGAGAGACTACCTCAGTACAATAATGCCATCTTTTTTTAGTTCTGCCTATCGGATGCTCTTATACACAGAAGGAAGCAGATTACAGGCAGCTCACAGACTTTAAACAGCACTAAGCTAAGATTTGAAGTTGATCGAACCTCACCCTAGTTTGAAATGATGAATGCTGCCCTCTTTAAAATGCTTAACAGCTAGTTCCTAGAATAACTTGATGGCTTTCACTGGGAGTCATACAATTTGCTCCTATAGTAAGTGCAGTAGAAGGGCTAGTTGTTGTTCAGCAACAAGGCAGAGCCAAGAGTTTAAATGCAATTAGGTATTTTGTGTCTCCATCATAGCAAGTGTCTGCTTGGATCTTCCTCTTGCACTGTTATCTTTAGAAACAAGATTGCTGTAGCCTATAGGTAAGACTGCATGTTAATTTTTAAGAAGCATGATGCCACTGTTGGAAAATTTATGTTTGCATTCTCCTGCCCTTCTTTAGTTAGACAGGGATGCCCTCTCTCTTTCTCATTCTAACTATCATGTGACTTTGGTCACTGACTCTTGGAGGCAGTTTAACAGCTCTCTCTGAAGCTTCTAAATTGCTTCAAGCAGTTGTTTCTTCCTGCTATATTAAAGACGGTCAGATTTAATCTCCTTTTCAAAACCATCACCAGTTAGGATAGGATTTAGTTTAGTATGTATTTATTTATTAAAGTCATTATTGTTTGTTTTTTAAACCTCAAAGTACATGTTTGTTGTTTTTTGGAATAAGTCCTTACTCTTTAGGAAGACAGATTTAAAATAATAGTCTGACCCACACTTCCATTGTTCCGCTGATGAAAGTTGAACTCTTAACTTTCATGCTTGCATATTTTGGTTTCCCTTTAAAAGGGCTAACACTCTGGGAAACTAAAATTGCACCCCACAGTTACATTTCTTAACCAGTTCCTCATTCCTCAATGCATGTTTAATCAAAGGTAAATAGATATGTGCTTGTGTGTCCCCTGATCTGACTCAGAAGCACAGCACATGGGCAGGAATGGATATTTCCTTCCCCTATCACAAAACTGAAAATGACCACCCCCCCTTGCATGAAACATTTGGTGGTAGCTCTCACAGAAACAATAAATGGCATGAACACTTTGGGTGCAACACTAGGTTAGATTCATGTATGTCTTTTTTTTTTTGACACTGTAAATGAGGTATACTGTATACTGCATACTGTCCCCATTTCCCATAGCTTGGTGCGCACTGTAAATAGTTGTCACATCATCACTTGGGGGCAGAAGGTATGTGTAAATGAATGGACAGAGCCTCATGCACTTCCTGCATGATACATGATCTTGGCCACTGTGTATGGTATCAGTTTCTAGTTGGGTGCTTGTGCATTTGATTCTTGTATATCACTGTCCCTCATCTGTGGAAAAATCTGTGCTCCTTTAGTAAGAAGATGAATATTTGGTTTTCTTATATTAATGGGTGATGAATATTGTTTTCAGGATCTGTGGTCTGCCGCAAGAAATTTATCTTGCTTTATGGAATCTCCAGATCTGAGAACTATAGCAGGCATCCTGTTAGTTATGATGACATAAATTAAATGTAGGACATTGTACCTGCTTTGTATTCCCATTTCTAATTATGCCACTATTGCCACAATCACAAATGACCTTACCTTAAAAGCCAGTCAAACATCACCAAACAATGGAGATATGTGCTGCTGGTGAGTGGGGTACTGTTGGATGATGTGAGCAACACCCTCCCATTAGCAAATGATTCTGTGATGAAAAGTTATAATAGCTTCTTGCAGCATAGTTCACTGTCATGAGATGGTTGTCCTACTCACCAGCAGCACAGATAGTGGACTCAATTGCTCAGGATGGAGAATTCACTATTAAATGGGTCAGTTGCAGAGATAAAGTGTAATGCCTGTGTAATAGTTTTTAATATGATATTTTTACATTGTTTTTATTGATATGTATGTATTTTTATGTTGAATTTTAAACTGTAAGCCCCTTTGATCATCGCGGAAAAGCGGGATAAAAATAAAATCTATTATTATTATTATTATTATTATTATTATTATTATTAAAGTGTAGTCACAACATCATGGCCATGCATATTTATTCTTGGCCATTATCTAGACACTTATCAAAATAGTCAACAATTAGATGTCACCGGGGATGATATGGTGAAGCACAAAGTGATAAGACTTTCTAAAATTGGTTGGCACTTTATTTCATGCAATCATATCAGAACAGATCACATATAAATGACTTATGCATGGACTTTTGTTTCACAGCACAGAAAAGAAGAATACAGGAATATTACTGGGAAAAATATTTCCAAGGGGGTAGAAAGACCATGGCCAATGGAAAATTCAGCATCCTGTTACCTTTTTAAAGCATTTTTGAGTATCAGGTGTCTTCTTACTAAACTAAGAGTTGAGCAATTTAGCACTCTCCAATTTCATACTTTTATTCCGCAAAGTGACAGGCATTTTATTCTGTTGTCATCATAGTTTTCAGGGCACATTCTTTATCTCCTAAACTCTGCACCTCTCTCCAATTATTATTATTATTATTATTATTATTATTATTATTAACCTTTATTTATAAAGCGCTGTAAATTTACACAGCGCTGTACATACAATCATTTTAATTAGACGGATCCCTGCCCTCAGGCTTACAATCTAAAAAGACACCACACAAAAGGAGAAGGGAGTGGTGGTGGGGAAGGGGATTAGGGCCAGCAGTTCCTCTCTACCGCCAAGGCCTGGACCAAGGGAGATGGACTGGAGGAAAGTGGAAAGAGACCACTGCAATGGCTGATAATAGCTTTTTCAAATCCACAAATGAAGGCTGTGTATATGTGAGCATATGTTTTTATCCATCAACCTTTGTCGCATTTTGATTAGTCCCAGTGAAGGTACTGCAGAACTATAGATTTTCTCCTTATCCTAGCTACCTACTGAAGAAACAAACAAACTCACTAGATAAAGGGGTCAGCAGCAATTATGTGCTTTGAAATATATGCCTGAAGGCAAATTTCTATAGCCACTGCAAAATTCCATTTAGTGTCTGACTAAGAACTGGGAAGATACAAGTAGTTTGGAGAGTCATTGAAGAGAGTTCTATTATAAGTGAGCTGGGGTTGGGCACTTACTGTGGAATAAGTACTGAAAGAACAAGCAAGTACGAATCATATATATGAAAGGGCAGAGAAGAGTGATAATGCATAACTGCACACCATGATACCCTGCCTGCTTTTGTTTTTCCTTCTTCTAAGCTAGGAGTTGGAAACTGCACCGGAGTGAGGACCAGCTTTTACTCCTTCTACACCTGCTGCCATTGCATTGCACCACTGTGCCAAGATTGGAAGTGGTGTGACAACACTTCCAATTTCACTTGTGGCTATTTTTAAGCCATGGGGGGTTGGAAGGAGGGGAAGCAGAGAGGGAGAATCAACAAAAGTGTGTTGTTTTGCAGCAACTTTAGCCTCTTTTTGACAGCTTTGGACCAATAAACAGCTTGAGAAAAAATAAAACCAAGGAGGCCCAAGGACTAGCCAGAGTGGTCTGGGGTACCACAGATATGGGGTTCAGAGTCACAGTTTCCTACTCCTGTTCTAAAGCATACTTCCTGGAATAAAAAACACACTTCCTAATAGCTGATAGGTAAAATAGCTAAATAGCCAGCTCAATGGGAGGGAAACCAACAATAAAACTGTTTGCACTGAAGGCAAGACAGGAAGGGGGGTGGGTTTAAAACAATAACCCTGCAGCAATTCAACCTAGGTAATGAGAATATCAAAATAATTTCCCATACTTTGGATCAAATATGGACTAGAATGGAGGATGCATTAAAAAAATCAGAAGATTAGGAATGGGAAGGACAGCTATTAAAAAACTAGACAAAATTAGGATATAAAGATATACAGCTGAGCACTAAAGTTAGATCATCCAAGTTGTTGTACCACCCTTCACCATGTATGGATGTGTGACCTGGATAATAAAGAAAATGGACTGGAAGAAAATAAACTAATTTGAAATGTGGTGTTGCACATAAACATTACCAGGATTTAGAGAAGCTGGAAAAAGATATTCTAAACATGAAAACTGAATTAAGTCAGGACCCCACAAGTGATAAGAAAAATAAGCAGCTGAAATGGCTTAAACTACGGTTGAATAAGACATTAATAATAGAAATTGAAAGGAAAATGAGATATGTTAAGCAAAAACACATTGAAAATGTAAATAAATCAGGGGAATGGCTTGCGAACAGGCTACAAAAAGAAAAGGGAAAGAAATTAATAACAAATCTGAAGGAAAAAGGGAAATTACTTACTACTCAAAAGAAAATAGAAAAGGCATTCTTGATATTCTATACAAATGTATATAATAAGGAGGAAACTGATTTGCAAACAATAAAGGAATACTGTACTTAGATAAACAGGAGATTCGGCACATTGAAGAAAAACATCAGATAATCTTAAACGTGGCTTTCACTACTGAAGAGATCAGAGAGGAAATAAAGAAGATTAAAGTGAATAAAGCTCCAGGGCCAGATGGTTTTACAGCTTGCTACTATAAAAAATTTCAAGATAAGATAAAAAATACATTACAAAGGATGTTAAACAAAGTCGGAGAGAAAGGAATTCCATAATCGTGAAAGAATGCAAATTTAACTTAGATTCTCAAAGAAGGAAGAGATCTCAAAAATGTCTAAGATTATGTTCCTTTTAAATATGGATTATAAAATCATGACAATTATCTTAGCAGAAAGACTCAAGTGTATAATTACAGAATATATAAATGATGACCAATTGGGTTTTCTTCCTTCAAGGCAGATGAAGGAAACCTTAAGGTTAATATTGGATGTGCTAGAATATTACAAAAGAAACAATGAAAAAAATTGGGGTTTAATTTTCATTGTTGCGTAGAAGGCATTTGACAATGTGAATTGGAGATGCATGATTGAAGTCCTGACCAGAATGGGATTGGGTACAAACTTTGTATCTTGAATAAAAAGAATCTATGAGAAACAAACAGCTCAATTAATCGTGAATGGAAGTACAACATGTACATTTGACATTAAAAGAGGTACAAGATAAGGTTCTCCCCTATTCCCTTTACTTTTCATAATCTTAATAGAAATCCTAGCCAACAAAATAAGGAAGATTGAGAATATAAGAGAGATAAAAAATTAAAGGATTTGAATACAAGGCTTTTGCTGACAATTTGGTCATCATATTGGATGAGCCTATTCAACAGACTGGGAAACTCTTCAACATAATGTAGGAATTTGGTAAAGTTTCTGGTTTTAAAATCAATAGACAAAAGACACAAATTATAACTAAAAATTTAACCAAAGAAGAAGACAAAGAGATAGAGAGTTGTTCAAAGTGTAGGATACAAGATAAGGTCAAATATCTTGCCCTTTGGTTAACAAAGGAAAATATGGATCTTTTTAACAATAATTATAAACTGTTATAGAAAGAAATTAAACAGCATCTTGTGAAATGGGGAAAACTGCAATTATCCCTGTCAGGAAGAACAGAAGCCATAAAAATTATAATCTTGCCAAAAATGAACTTTTTATTTCAAAGTATTCTGATATTGAGTAATGAAAAGCCATTGTTAGAATGGCAAAAAGAATTAAGGACATTTATATGGAATAATAAGAAATCATGGGTCAATTGGAAAACTATGATAAAACAAAGAGAAGAAGGTGGTGGAGGTGTTCCAGATTTAAAATCATACTATCAAGCAAGTGCATTAAACTGGATTGCAGAATGGATTACATTAGAAAATTCCAAATGATTGAACATTGAAGGGTTCAACAATTGTTTTGGTTGGCATATACCACATATATATGGTAAAGTAGCTATCCACAACGAATTCTGACACAATATTGTTAAAAAAGCTTTACTTAAAGTTTGGGATAATTTCAAGAAGAAAGTATATAGGAGAAAACTGCTTTGGGTCTCTCCACAAGAAGCATTTTTGGGAAAATGGAAAGCATTGGAGGGCTGGCTGGCTTATAAAAATATACTAAATAAAGGACAATTCAATAAGTATTAAATGAAGTGAATAAATGATTTAAAACAATTTGACCCCAAAATGCACTGGCTTTTATATATGCAGCTAAAAGAAAGGTTCTTAACAGATCAAAAGATGGAGGAGTTCGGCAATGGCAATAAGTAGATTGATAAGATACTATTTAACTTGAAGAAAAGAGCATCAAACTGATACAACCCATTAAGAGATAGGGAATAAGAAGGTGAATTGATATCAGGCATAATGATAAAATGGGCATCAGATTGTGATTGAGTGACTGGATTTGAGAGCTGGAAATATGCAAGAACAAAAAAAATCACAGGAATTTAAAAAGAATTATTTTAAAATGGAGCAGAGGTGGTATCTAACACCTAATATAAAGCAAAGATCTATAAAATACATTCTAACGAGTACTGGAAATGCAAGGGGGCACATTGTTTCATATGTGGTGGTGATGCCCGAAATTAAATGTATAGGCTTTGAACTGAGACTGGAAATTTATTTACTTAAGATGTTAAATAGGAAAACTCCACACATTTTAGTGAATCTTGCTCTATATGATTACAGCAGCAAGGTTATTGGCAGCTCAACAATGGAAAAATATGGAACTCCCGACAATTCATGATTGGTTGATAAAACTGTCAGAAATGATGGACATAGATATCTTTACAGCTCACCTTAATCAGGAAAATATTGAAACAATTGAGATAGAATGGCTCTAGCTTAATGAATTTTGTAAAAATAGATGGAAATAAGGTATAGGTAATGAGGTTGGTAAAATAACTAAAAGTAAAGAAACAGAGGTGTTATGTATTGTGTATGTAAATCTCTGTGAGTACTGTTAGATATATGATTACATATATCATAACTAAAGAAAGAATAATAAGTCATAAAATAGTAATGTGGGAAGAATGGGTGAATTACGCAAGAGATTCAGAGTAAGTATAATTAGATTTATGGTTACAAGACAAGGGGAAAATTCATTTGTAAAATAACAGAATATATATTGTGTCTCTCTCTCTATATATATGTTTGTAAAAATAAAGTTAAAAAAGAAATGTGGTTGCAGAAGAGTGCTCGTGATACCTTGCATGGTGAAAAAAGACAAACAAGTGGTTCCTAGAACAGATCAAGCCAGAACTCTCCCTGGAAGCCAAGATGGTAAAACTGAGGCTGACATATTTTAGCCACATCCTGAGAAGGTATGACTTATTAGAACAGACAATAATGCTAGGAAAGATAGAAGGTAGCAGAAAGAGAGGTAGACTATACACCAGATGGATGGGATCAATTAAGAAGACCACAGGCCTGAATCTGCAGGACTTAAGCAGAACAGTTGAAGATAGAGGATCTTGGAGATGTCTCATCTACAGAGTCTCCATTATCTACATTCGACTGAAGGACATAAACAACAGCAACAACAACAACAACAATATCAATCCAAATGGGACATAAATACATACAGCTATGATGCACTCTAATTTCATCATAGTTAGTTACTGGGCCCAGTCTTCCATATGAAACAAGGAATGTATGGCGGGTTACAGACCGCCGAAAAGCGCCGGCCTGTACCCGCCCCTTTCCCCGGGGTATCGGGGCCTCATTGGCTAGACCGGCAGCCGCTGAGGCCCCGATCCGCCGCTTTCTGGGCTGCGGGGAAGCGGCAAAAGGCCCCTTCCCCGCAGCCTGGAAAGGGGTGTCCTTGGGGCTTCAAGCCCCAAGGACACCCCGCGGCAGCAGGGAGGAGGAGAAAGGGGCCACTTGGCCCCTTTCTCCTTTGGTCCGCTGGGCGCAGCCGTTTGAAGGAGCTCCTTCCTGCTCCGCGCTAAGGGCGCACTAAGCACCCTAGTGCGGAGCGAGGACGCCACGTCCGCGCCGCCCCGTATAGAGGTGGTGCAGTCGTGACGTTGTCATGGCGGCGGCCGTGTGGAACGGCAGCTGCCATTTTGTGCGCGCAGAGCACGCGGGGGTGCGAAAGCACCACCCCTTTCTAACCCTAGTACGCCTCTTGCGCGTATTTCTGGCCCGTTTGTAATGGCCTAAGTTACCTAATGGAAGAACTGCTAAGGCAAATTTTGCATAATCAGAAACTGGTAGAGTCTTCAGACTCTATAATTCCAGAATGTGATCATGCAGAAGGGGTAATAATGTGAAGGACTGCATAATATGACAACCTTTCCAGGACTCAGAGAGCCATGAGATTTTTTTTTTTTTTTTAAAGATTCTTGGGGAAATGCTCATAATTTTTCCCGATTTTTGTATGAATATAGTATGTCTGTATTTTATATGCCATCTACTCCACCCCAGATAGGATTAATAAAGATATTAATATTAAGAAGACCTCTGCACCCTGAAAATGAAATTTTCCTTCAGCCCTTAAATTACTAGCATTTCAGTTGTTTATTTGAAAAGGAAGTTTAGGAAGCCAAAGAAAAGGAGAAGAAAAAATTACCAAGGGAACGTAAAGACATAAGAGTTACCAAGGGAATAGGAACAATTTAAGAGTTCTAGATGTGAATTATTTTCAGTGTCTCACTCACTGAAATGCAAGAAATTTGTAGACACAAGAAAAATTAAATTTGGTGGGGAAGAATTCTCATTGTGGAGACACAATACTCTCATTTTTCACTCCACTCCATTGCGACCCATCTGAGTGAGATACAAAACAGTTTACACAATTATCAAGTAAGTCATAGCAGGCTGTATCGTAGCTCAGGTTTTGAGGGGGGGAGTCAAAGCTTTATTAGCAATCTAATTTACTTTTTTTAACAGTCTCAGGATATTTCTAGGCCTCATAGAGTTTAATGAATTTACCTATGAGTAAACATACATGGACTCAGCATGCATCTCACACACATGTACAGTGGGCCCTTCTTATAAACGGATTTTTTATACACGGATTCAAGCATACATGGTTTGAAAATGTCCCAAAAAAGTATAAATTTACCTTGATTTTTCATTTTTTATAAGGGACACCATTTTGCTATGTCATTATATTTAATGGGATTTGAGCATACACGGATTTTGTTATACACGGAGGATTTTGGAACCAAACACCAGCGTATAACAAGGGTCCACTGTATACTGAATGGATCCATTTTTCGGAAGAACTAAGGCATTTTTAATATATGGCTGACACTGTATCTACATGTGCTTAACTCTCACACACATTTTCTCTCTGTGTGTGCCATTCTCTTTCTCTTTCACTCTCACACACACGCGCACACACTACATTTTATGTTTTTTCTCTAAGTTGTTAAAAGCAATTTACAACCTATCATGAACTTAGTATCCAAATCCCAGCTCCCCCGTATACTTATTACTTGTCTGACTTGATTGTATTTTATATTCTTTATGGGCCCACTAAAATATGCACTAATAAAATCATGTTAGCTTATTCATTATCATTTCATTTTCATCCACCTTAAACACACAAATATATAAGCCATAAAGTTTTCCGGCTGTGGGATTATTCAACACTGTATTTGTTATTCTGGATACTGGCATCTGACTTATGACAGAGCAGCAAAAATGCCTCAGGAATCTGGATGCCTGATGAATTATATCTTTTAAAATAAAATTTAATTTTTACTCGTCAATACCAGCATTAATTCAAATGACATCACATATTATGATTTACTAGCACCTTGCTTTATTGATGCTACTCAAAGGCCTGAGTGGATAATCCATATCAATGGATGCAGTCATTAGCATGTTTACTTGGACAAAAATGTCATTAAAATCGGTAGAACTTCCTTCTGATTATTTAGGGTTAGGATTAAGCTGAATGCAAAAGAAAGGAGACTATGCAGAACCAGTCCAAGATATTTTGCTGGAAAAGTCAAGATATAAAATGGTGCCCCACCCCATTTCATGTATGAAGCCTAACTGTAGTTGTAGTTGAATTTTAATGAGTTAGCATTCTTGCATTACACCTGAGGTTGCAGGCTAGCTTGGCAGGGTTCAGGACTGGTTGCATGGAATATACAGCGGGGGGGGGGGCATAGTATTTAGGAGAAACTGTCCAGAGGTTGCCTCTACTATCTCCTGGCATTTTCTTTTTGCTTTATTCTGCCAAAAGTTAGGGCAAATTTTGGAGCTGTACATATATGCTATCTGGTTTTGTTGACACGAACAGATGCCACCAGTTCTTCTGCAGACAATGGGGTCAGTCACACTTATGCTTTTTTGCATGGAGATTCACATCTGTGAATCATTTCAAAATTGATTCACCATCCTCACTACATTTTAAGGCAGTGAATCTCTCTGTGGCATTTAAATATGGTTTGATGTTCCCATTTGCCACTGTTATGGACCAAAATGGAGGCACTTCCAATTCCTGAATGGTGGTTTCACGATCCAAATCAATCCAATAGCACATTCACACTATTGGAGATACAGATTGCTGCGGTTCTTAAAAAAGAATCACTAAGGGATCTGATGTCAAACGCACCAGTTTAAATAGGCTTTTTAGTGGCTTTCCCACAAACTGCACCAAGTACAATTGGTGCAAGTTTGAACGACAGGGAAATAATCCAGTTTCCAAACCGGGTTATTTCATAGTGTGAATGAGCCCAATGATGTAAAATACACGCACCCACTTACCTCTGAATGCACACACATATACATTGAACATACAAAGCAGGAAGTGGGAGATCAGTCACAAGACACCTAGCCTTGCTTCCTTCAGTTTCTTAATGGGGCATTGGCAGAGAGGGAGAGACAAATGTACAATTCCACTGAATATCTTGGATGTATAGCATTGCCAATCTTCACAGATTGGGACAGGGATGACACTAGACTCACACTGGCCTTTACATTTGACCTGACAGCAAATCCAATTATCAGCCACTCTTCTATATTAAATAAAGAAGGTTAACATTATTTGGGACCTTGTCCTGGTATCAGTCTAAGCAAAACTCATGGTGACCTTATGAGCACTTGACAGTAACAATCAATACTGGATTGTAGTTTGTTGTGACCTTTAGCAAAGGATTAAAAATGATCTGTGGGAACTCACTTCAGACACATCCATGGTTAAGAAAAGATCCATACCATTGGCCTCTGGATGTCTGTAACATTCCCTTTCAATGCCCGTTTTTACTTTGATTGTGTCTCACTCTGGTGGGCAAGTTCACATGATCATGAGCCAATAGAGCGTTTTGTATTATCTCCACTACAGATTCACCCTGAAAAATAGGATTTAACTGTTTAGCGTTCTGAAGAGCTTTTCAAGTCACACAAACAGGAAATGTGATGCTGGTGGCTGGCTTTTCCCTCCTGTCATCGCTAGTTATCTCATTCACCTCAGCTTTGTTGCATTCTCTCACTATAGTTTTCATGGACTGTTGGAAATAAGTCCTCTGAAAATCCAAGTTTCTATGTGAGAGATGTGTTAACAATCAGGCTTCATGTTACAAGGGAATGAATCCTGTTGGCTATTCCCAACTAGAGTAGATCCATTGAATCAACTCCTGACTGATGAATCAACATGTAGGTCAGGAGTGGACAACTGTGCAGGACATGGCAACCATTTCTCTCCTGTGTTTTCCATGTGGGTCACACCACTGTATTTGGGCACACCAAAGCAACAAAACATCATTTCTGCCTACTATTTTGGCCAATTATGGAGCATTTTTTTTCCTTTGGGGGTAGGAGGTGGGGATGATGGTTAAGAGAAGCAAACCAATGTATCTCCAGGTAGTTTTGGTGGTTTGGACCAGGTTTATGGGACTTTACTCTAGGGGGTTCTACTGTAGTTTTGTGAGCATACATACAGTGAGCATGGAAACCAGCTACCCCCAAAATCTATACATTTCAACACTGAAATGGAAATCATCAGAAAAGTGGAGGTTACTGAAAGAAGAAAAAATCATCCTGGGCTGGATTTTATAAGAAGTTTTCAAGTGACCTCTTCAAAATTCAAAATGTTTTTATTTACTTATGCAGTGCTTACCTGACCTGGTTGTTTCATTTCACACGGGCATAATGTTAGTTTTGAATAAAAGATTTGCTGAAATACATTGAACTGCTCTTCTTTTTGTGGTGTATGAACCTATCCCTGTTCTTTTCATATTAATTCTGCCTCTAGTTTCTGTTAAAGAAGTAAAGCTTACATGTACTTCATTTGCTGGTGCATACCTGTACTACGAAAAGACCATAGCTGCTATGGTACCTGAGTGTATTTTCCTCACATGGCAACAATGAAAGCACCACCATTTTCTAATTCTGACTAATCTTGGCTGTCCATGGGACACATGCGAACTATGTTCCTGTAAATATAAAGGACTTGTTGGTGAAACAAGAACATACTTAGGACTGATTTTTTTTTCTTGTTGCTGTGTGTCTTCAATTCATTTTTGACTTGTGGAGACCCTAGGACTTATATAGACCCCATCATGGGTAGAATTTTGGAAAGATTTGTTCAGGGGGGATTTGTCTTTGCCTTCCTCTGATGCTGAAAGAATCTGACTTGCCCAACGTCACCCAGTAGGTTTCCAGGGCTAAGCAGGGATTCAGACCTGACGCCAGAGCCCTAATACAGTGCTCAGACCATTACACCATGCTGGCTTATCCACTTTATTCATATTCATATTCTAATGTACTGTGGCAGCTAGAGAGAACTCTCCACACGTGGTAAGATATCATGAACTGGATTCATTAGTCTAATGTGGGCAAGGTAGTTTTGGACTATTTTTATTGTTGAATACTTTGTAATGCCACATGGCAAAATGTATTTGATTTAGACAAGCAGTTGATGATAATTTGTTCAAATACAGAATGGTGGCCTGTATTTCAGGGAGGAAATTCAAATTACAACTGGCACATGCAAGCCCAGTGCCATAGGAATATTATTTGGAAGTAACTCAAGATACTGTATGTGTCAACCTTGTATTTAAGTACCTGCCTTGTAGGTGTAAATGACAAAAATCTGCATGCAGGTATGTACATGGACTTTCATGCAGGTGGGAATGGAAGGAGACAGGCAGAGAAGCACCTTATGTTTGTGTCTAGAAACCAAGTGGGCTGCCAAAGGTAGGATGAACCTCAGCTGTGTACAGGGCTAGCCCTACAGTTAGTTAGAATTAGGAGGTTGCCCCATCATGGGTGATGGCAGTAGCAAGTGTGCATGGGCTTTTCTTGTGGCCCTTGAGCTAGAATGCTGCCTTCAGATGTAATGGAAGATGATGTCCCATCACCCATGGTTAAGAAAGATTCAGCTAGTTGGCTTTTGTGCATAGACTGGGAGTAGGCTTTGTCTTGGTCTTCATCCCAGGCAACAAAATATTTTAGATGTTTGAGAAAAACATAAGAAATTGAGCTACCTGCTATATCTTAAGCTGCTCATTTTCTCCTATCAGATCCCTGCAGGCTAGTAACTTTTTTTCTTTTTTGGCAGTCTAGTAACTTTTGAGGGCATATTCTCAATGCTGGAAGATATAAAAAAGATTGCAGTAGATTTCATCAAATGGTAATCCTTTCTCCCTCACACAAATCCTGAAATAGAAGTATGTGATAAACTGTCAACAGTACAAAAGGCTGATTTATATTTAAATGTACAGTATGGTGCCTTGAAACAAGGACTCTTCTATTCCCCCCCCCCAAAAAAATCAGTTGAAAACAAAAGAAATGTTGCAGCATTATAGATTGTTTTGGTCCAACTCAAAGTTTTTCTTTGCAAAATGTAAACAAAGTTCTTGATTGTACATGGGTGTGTATGTATGTGTGCAGGACAATTTCCTCATTTACTTCTCACTAAAGGCAGTCTCAAAGACATTGAGTCCTGCTTTGAAAGAAACCTGAGCTGAATTGAAGGCGTTGAGCACTTTTGACAAGGCTGCTTGAAGAGACTCATTTGACTGATGTAGCTTGCAGTGTTCCACTGCCTCCAGCAGTATTGAAAATTGGTGCGTCCTTTCATCCAGTCTGTAAAGGATGTTTCTAAAAGAGAACAATGGTAAATGGTAAATGCTTGACTCAAAAAGATGGAAACAGGTATCTGAAAATCATCTGAAATCATCGATGATACCCCCAGGTGGCAGCCACGTTTTACAAATGATACACATTACATACTATAACATTAACCCACAGCAAGCTTGAATGTGTATATTTTGTCTGCCTTCCCAGAAGTGTGCCCCTTCATCATTCTAGAAACATTCATCTACAAATCTTATCAAAGGAAAGCTCATCAATCAAAATGAAATATGTATCACATCCTCAGCTCTGTGATATCCCAGTTACAGCTGCTAACATTTTCTCATTCAGAAAAAAATAACAGCCCAATCCCATGCTCAGTAGCTTCCACCTTTTAACTAGGGTGTCTTTTCCCCCTTCAGCATTAATGGATAACTTAGTAGAACTATACAGCGCTGCTCTAAGGACTGTCTGAAATATTATTTATTGCTTTATCAAGAAAACTGGCATTACATGGTTCGACAGCAAACTACAAAATTGGATAGATAAGTATCACAAGGGGGCAAGTTTCTGAAAAACTGGTTCCCATTTAATGTGGCTTTTGTAGAACCCACAATGGGATACTGCAGTGTTGATTCAAGCAGTGGTGGGTTGACCCAACCCCCATATGTTGATGGTGGGGATATAGCTAACCTCTAGTCCATGAAGTACTAGTGACTAATGGTTTTGTGACTTCCACAGAGACCTAAGATGTGTTCCATTTTATATCAGAGCACCAAGTTTTGTTTCACGGAGTTTGTTATTCATACTGTCTACATATATTGCTCATCATCACTTCCCACACAAGTGACTGAAGTCTCTTGTCTTCAAAGACCTGTGATCAATCATCCAGGAGTGTCCCCTATCCAAACAACTCTTCAGCTTGCTGTCTTAACACAATGACAAACTGACTGGCATCTTTCTTTGCTTTGTGCAACACATTCCAGATTTTCCCCTCTTTAACTTTGGGCCCGTTGATTTATGTATTATTTATTCCAGGTACATTAATAAATTTCAAATTATTTATTTAAAAACTAACCAAGAAAGTGATGTAAAAAGAAAAATATTACAAAATACAATTTGGCACACCCACTAGGTGTATCAACTGAAAGAAAATTGCTATATATAAAACAAGCCATTTACATTCTTGTGGAAAGGTCATGCTGTATTAAGGATGCTAAACATAAAGTGGAAAGGAGTTCTGTAGCAGTGAGGTCATAGCCAAGAAGACTCTGGGCTTTTCATAAGAGACTATTATCCAGACAATACATATAATATTGCTAATGAAAACAGTTAACATCAATTATGTGCTAACAGTTGGCCAAACACTATGCATGGCACTGAAATGACATACCAGTAGTACTGTGTATGCGTATGTGAATTAGACACACCTGATTTTCCCTCCTTTAATAGAAGGAGCTACAGGGGATTCTAAATCTTAGTACATGACATGAAGATCTTATGAGGGCTCACCGTCTTTTTTCCCATGTTGCTGGTTGCTCTAAGATGATCTGAAAGCAGATGTCTCCCCATATGAGTCTTACAGTCTTTTGGGGAGTGCTTTCTATCCATCCCTTCCAACTGTCATCTTCTGGCCTGGGAGGGAGCGAAAGGACAGGCCCAATGCCATCGGGCCTGAAGAGGAAGAGCCCTCCCCTCCCTCCTTCCAACTGTCATCTTCTGGCCTGGGAGGGAGTGAAAAGACAGGCCCAAAGCCATCGGGCCCGACCTCGATTAAGAAGAATAGGCCTCCCTCCAGTCCATCTGCCTTGGTCCAGGCCTCAGAGGGAGAGAAGAATGCTGGACCTGATCCCCTCCCCCCCACCATTCCTTTCTCCTTTTGTGTCATGTCTTTTTAGATTGTAAGCCTGAGGGCAGGGAACTGTCTATTATCCCCTCTGTTGTAAGCTGCCCAGATTTATATTTAAGTGTACAGTATGGTGACTGGGCGGCTTATAAATAAATCCTATTATTATTATTGTTGTTGTTATCCCACTACTTGCCAAGGCTCATCTAGTGAGGACATGAAAAAGAGCTTTACTGGTGGCTGCTCCAAGGCTTTGGAATTCTATGCCAAGGGAGGTTCAGGCTGAACCCTCTGTGTTGTTCCCCCCAGTTGTCAACAACTGTTTAAACACATACACCTTCAGCAGGCCAATGTCCTGATAGTTAGATTGCCATGGATGCTATATTTTTTTAAATCAACAAACAGGCTAGATTCAGTCATGCAATTAACACATTGTCCACTTTAACCTCTTTCCAACTTCTGTCATAACTGACCAGGATATTTAAGGTGTGCTGTTTTATAGTATGTAATATATATGTTAAGTGTTTTAATTGTTTTAATCACTACTGTCTTAAAAACAGTGGTTTAATTAGATTAGGTTTACTTAGGGTTACCATAATTCAGTACCACCAAACCGGGACAAAACGTAGAAAAATGTAGGACAAAATTTAGCCCAAAATGTAGGGCATTCAAAAAAATGGAGGACACAACCAACTAAAAGCATACACACACACACACACACACACACACACACACACACATTAATATAAATCCTTATATCATAGAGATCTTGTTGCACCTCTGAGACTAAATGCATCTGAGGATTCAGAATCTTTCAGTTAATAATAATGACAATAGACTTAAGGGACATGAAGATTTTGGAGCACTTCTGAGACTAAATCCATCTGAAAAAGCAGACTCTCTCAGTTAATAATAATAATAATAATAATAATAGAATTAATGGACATTAGGAGACAGTGGCAGAGAAGGGTTCGATCTGTTGCTTGGACATAAACATACCTCACTGGGCTAAATCACACTCTCTCAGCCTCAGAGGATGCAATGTCAACCCCTCTCTTTGCAAAGCCTTGGGGAAAGTCATTCTCTTTCAACCTCAGAGGATGCAATGGCAACCCCCTCCCTGAAGAAACCTTGCCAAACCCTGGGGAAACCCTTCCTTCCTTCTCCCTCCAGAGAGAGTCCTACCCAGTGTTGCCAACAAGCCTCGAAGATAATTCCCGGAAATGTTTGTCCAAAACCCGCTGAATCCCCCCAGATCACACGGAATATTCAGTCACAATTCCCAGAAAATTCCCATAATGCTAAAATGGCAGATATTTTGCAAATAAACGTAAACATAATTGAATAAAAATAACTGTAACATATTTCAACCCTCAAAATCACCATTGAACCAAACAAAGAATCTTTCAGTCCTTTGAAGATATTTATTTTGACATGAAGGGGGTTCAGGAAGCTTTGTGCCAAATAGAAACGTGTTCGGCTGCAACCGCACTGCAGAAATAAATCCAGTTTGACACCCTTTTAATTGCCATGGCTCAGTGCTAGGGAATCCTGGGAATTCTAGTTTTCAGAGACATTTAACCTTCACTCTCAGCAAACTCTGGTGTGACAACAAACTACAATTCCCAGGATTTCATTACACTGGGCCATGGCAGTAAAAACGGTATGAAACTGGATTGTCTCTGTAGTGAAGATGCAGCCTGAGTTAGGTCCAAGACACACTGCAGAAATAATCCAGTTCAAGACCACTTTAGGTGCCCTGGCTCGGTGCTATGGAATCCTGGGAATTGTCTCTGGAGTCTGGAGTGAAGATGCAGCCTGAGTTGAGTCCAAGACACACTGCAGAAATAAATTCCAGTTTGAGACTGCTTTAACTGCCCTGGCTCAGTGCTAGGGAACCCTGGGAAGTGTAGTTTTGTGAGACATTGAGCCTTCTTTATCAAAAAGAGCTCTGGTGCCACAACAAACTACAATTCCCAGGATTCCCTAGCACTGAGCCAGGAGAGTTAAAGTGGTCACAAACTGGATTATTTCTGCAGTGTTTTGGACCTTCATTATTTAAAATGTTCAAGGTCCAATCCATACTGCAGAAATAATCCAGTTTGAGACCGCTTTAACTGCCCTGGCTCAGTGCTAGGGAACTCTGGGAATTGTAGTTTTGTGAGAAAGAGCTCTGGTGCCACAATGAACTACAATTCCCATGCATCTGAGGAAATACGCTTAAGTCTAGGAAAGCTCATGCTGCCAACTTTTCTTTCAGTGAGACTCAAAGGTGCTCCAAGATCTCTCTATCATCATCACCATTATTAAATCCAAATGCAGCTGAAGAAGTGGTCTTAAACTGGCAACACTGATATCCTGTAGACTCATTCTCTAGGGCTGTGATCTGGAAGCGTGAAGGCAATTCCCTTGTCAAACCAGGGAATCCTGAGAATTGTAGTTTGTTGTGACATGTTGAAACACTGCTTTTACCGGCAGCCAGGGCTCCATGCATGAAATTCTGGGCTTGGTGGTTTGTTGTGCCCAGAATCCCATCATCGCAGGGAGCCTTGCAGTTAGAAGCAGTGCCAAACTGGATTATTTCTGCAGTATGGATGGCAATGGAAAAGAGAACGAAAAAGAGAGCCACAAAACAAAATTCTGGGAAGACAGGTCAGCAGGGATGCCAACTTACCAGGTGCTCTGTCCATGCTCAGAGGCATATTTAATCACTAACATACACACACACTCAGGGACATCACATTCACATCACACAACCCAAATGGTCCACCTCACAGTACAACAACGACCCTGAGAGGTAGGCTTGGGGCACTCTGCCCAAGCTCAGGAATTCAGAAATTCAAATGTCACTCTCAGGCACACACAGAAGTCCACAACATCAAGCCATGATACCATGATCAAGTATTGCCTTTGTGTGCCTTAAAACTTATGTCTTACTTGGAAATCCAAGGCAATTGGGATTAAGCCAGCCAAGATCCCTCACTCCTGCCTCTCTCCAGCACTTTTGCCCCTGGAGCCTGAGAATGCCTGAGGGGGGGGGCAATCACTGTCCTCTCTCTGATTGGCTGAACTATTCCTCCAAACAGTAGGGGTTGGTTGGGCTTGCTCCCTCCTGGCTCTCAGAAGGAGGCATGAGAGAGAGAGAGAGAGAGAGAGGTTTTTCTCCAGCCCTCTTGGCTGAAAACTGTTACACTCCAAAGGGTTTTGGTTGCTCTGCAGCAGGCTGCAGCTGAAACGGGCCAAAGGCACAGAAAAGGCACTGAAATAGAGCAAGGTGCGGAAATCACATGAAAAGCTCTGAAAAGTCCCCGTTTTCGCGTGAAAGTCGCGAAATTGGCAACACTGGTCCTACCAGGCACTGCCTCTCTGCCTGCCTCCTCCACAGCTCTCTCTGTAGTCTGAGTCTCTGCTGGGCTGAATGAAAACTCCTCCTCCTCCCTGCCTGGCCAATGGGGATGGAGGATCTAGGAGCCTGGCTGCAGCCGCTCCAATACAAACGGAGGCTGCTTTGGAAGGGGAGGCTGAGATGGAGAGGCAAGAACCAGGAGTCCAGCTGTCCCCAGGACAGAATGCAGAGGCGGGACGGGACCTTCCCCAAGGTCAAAAAAACTGGGCAGGTCCCACCTGGAGCCGTGAAATGGCAAGCCTAGGTTTACTGTCTCTCTTTTTTTAAAAAAGTGTACTCCATCATGTTTTAGATGTTCTGTTTTAATTTATATTTCAAACCTCTTTGATTCTTGCTTAGGAGAAAAGCAGCGTATAAAATAAACAAATAAATAAATAGACACTCCCTTCCTGGAAGACCTGGCATATGATCTTGGAATAAAGTATGGCAGGATTTTCTTTTGTTTAAAGGAAAAAAATGTTCTTGTTGGAAATGCAACCTAGAGGGGAAGACTTATTGCATACAAAAACACACCCAGCAGCCAAAGTCCTGATTGTTAGTTTGTCATGGATGCTATTTTTCATCAACAAACAGGCATGCTAAATCCAATCATCCATTTAACACATCAGCTACTTTAACTTTTGCTGGATCCATAATTTGCAGTACAAAGACAGGATATGCCTTGCAGTAGATGCAAACTGTTGAGATAATGTGTTGAATTCTGCATAGCCAAAAAAAGGTAAAAACAAAAGAACAAAAGATTATATAGATTGGCATAAATGTTACATACTAGGAATAGTTGCACATATTAATTGTTATCAGTGCAGATTTCTGTTCACTTTTGATGAATTTAGGAAAAAAATATAATATAGTCATTGAAGCAGATCTACTTTTTGAAACAAAACAATTTCTTCTTGTAAAGCACTGCAAGGTCAAACCTTGAAAATATATATTTATTTTTTAAAATATAACCCTACACAATGGGTTTTCTCTAGGTTTTGGTGGCCCTGTTAGAGCAGGTATTAAATGTTATCTTAAAACAGCTATAGTCATTATCCTAATTGGAGCAGTATGTAAATATAAATCTCTACACAGGGGCCTCTTTGATTGCAAACCAAAGTGTATAATGTTGGGAAATACTTTTTTTTTAAGTCACTGAGTGATTGCAAGCAGGGCTTTATCCTCAAACACATACAAAAGATTTCATAAAATGAATGAATGGGGAAGGGGATTTAAAAAAAAGAACAAAAGAAAGCTGCTCAGCCAAGACACTCCATTAGTAACTTAATTACATGACAGGCCCAGTGGCAACTCCAAATTAGTAATAAAACTGCCAGCGATAGTCACCCAGAAGACTACCAGAGAGTATTTTCTGCAGATTACTATCAGAGCCATCTAATTACTATTCGAAGAGAGGGATTGGCTTTGAAAAAAACATGATGGGATAAATGGCAACTTAGAAAATGCACTATGGAATGATTCCATTAGAACCTTCCTTGCATAAAGAGCATAACTAACCCCCCACAAGCCTGAAGAATTTTCATAATGGTAATCTATTAAAATTTTCTGTTGCTTCTTAACTGTGATTGGATATGAAGCAAATTGTAGCCAGGCACTGAAAAATATAGCGAACTGCAGTGTAAAGTCTCATCTAGGGTCAGCCCAAGGCAATTTGCCTCCTGGGGTACAATCTGTACTGTATCTGTTTCCCAGTCTATGTATAGAAGCCAAATGGGCTGGGGAAGCTTAAAAGGAAAATATCTTCCATGATGTTTGAGGCCAGCCCAGTTGAAGAAGTATAGAACAGTAGACAGAATAAGTCAAATGAACACCAGAAATATAAAGTTGAATTATTCTTCTTTTACAGTTAATAATCAATTATGAACTTTCCATAGCATTATTCTCTCACATTTAATCTCATTATATTGGAATAAAATCATACAGGTTCCACGGAAACCAATCTTGTTTACCAAAAGGTAATGCGCTTGTCAGGATTTGAAGTGTTAAAACACAGCACACAGGGAAATGCTTGATGTGTGTGTGTTTGGCCATGAGCATTCAGCACAGTGGCAAGGCTAATCATCCACAGCTGATGCTCATTGGGCCAAGGACACTTCAATGTCCAAGTGCACGTAGCCATGGATGATGAAACATGTGTCTGGATTGCAGAAGAGACACATGGCATGGCTACACACCTGAACTCACTGGGTTTGGGAGACCACATGGTCTGGAGTCTATATAAGCCCAGGGGTTGCAAGTGTGTGGTGTGGGTTTGAAGTAGGAGTTGGATTGGTATGTTGTGGAGTTTGAGAGATCTAGGCGGGGTACATACCGCCACTTTGCGGCGCTCTGCCGCCGCCGCCGGTAGGTTCGCGGGGGAGCCAGAGCCTTCAGACGGTGCGACTCCTGCGCGGACCGAAAAAGAAGCTCCAAAATGGAGCTTCTTTTTCCCTCGCGTTTGTGACGTAGCGAGGCGCCAGGGGCGCACTCGCTACGTCACAAAGGACGCGACGCGTACTGACGCTCAGCGTCCGATACGCAAAGATGGCGGCGGCCATGTAGAAGGGCCGGCGCCATCTTGTACGGACGGAGTCCGTACTAGGCCCAGGGGCGTCTATAAGAGACGCCCCTTTTATAAAATGGGACGTCCTCTGGACGTCCCAAATGGCAGTGCAGAAAGCCCCAATGTTTTGTATTATAGCACTGTGAATAAAGAGCACTTTGGGGACTTTTGTTTCTCTGGTGGTTTATCAGAAGAAGTTACAGCATCGGTTTGCTGTGTGTCCCTGGAGGTTCCTGCATTGCTGCAGTTCCTGGAAGACATCCAGTTGCTGTCATCCCAATTGGACCCTGGGAGCCACGCTTCAGCTTCTGGAAATTTGCCAGCTCTGCTCCAAGGGTCTGGCTTAACCCCAGGACTCGTTTGAGTTGCTGACAAGGGTTGTTGGACCCCAGCAGTTGCGCTGACAGCGCTTACATTCCATGGATTTCAGAAGAGGTATTTTGTTGGGCAGAAATTTGTGCATAGACATTCATTGTTCTAGAAAGTGTATTCTCTACAAAAAGGCAATAGCTACCATCTATTATTGTGTGTGTACATAACACACACATATATGCTCTTTTGAAGCTACTGATTCCCTACTTGAGCTGGAAACTTCCACAAAGACATTTCCTCTTGCCTGGAACAGAGTCCATCAAAACTGGAGAACCTGTAGTATCATCTGAAACTTGGAAATGATACATGAAATCTAGACTCAGGGCCCTGAGATCTGGCAACCATGCTGGAGAGGCAGACTGGCAAAGAAATATGGGCATTTACACTGTCTGGCTGCCCCCCATGATCTCAGCCACTGATAACAGCTTTTCCATCTTTTAATGCCGTAAGTTCATATATCAGTGAGATCTCACTACATGATAACGTTACCAAAAACGAAGACCGGCAATAGAAAATAAAGGTAGCATAAATCAAGGCCAGAATCCTGTTGGGCAGTTATGTAATCTACAGCTATGCACTTGTAACTGCTATGTATTCATGATCCCTACGTAGACCCTAGTTGAGGCTATATGGGGACAATGAAAGTCCTCCAAATCTCACTTACTGGTAAATAGCCACTGGTATCAATGTGGGTCCATTCTCTCATTGATCAAGTAGCAGCTGCTTGAGGCATACCCATGAGTGATCTCTGGTGCAAGGATGATTTGCAAGAAGGGTCCTTTTTCTACATTTTGTACCAGAGATTGCTCATGGGAATGGATGGGATTATCTGGCAGCCACTTTTCGATCAACAGGGGAATGGACCTCCAGCAATCCCAGTGGGCTGCTTACTAGTGAATTTTTTTTGGGGGGGGGGGGTCTTGCTGGAATTCACAGTGTAACACAGTAGATACAGTGCTAAATAGTATATAATGGTCATACAGGATTCCTCTGTAACATTTTCATAAGCAATGCTGAAATGGACTTTGCTTATTTCATTCCTCCATGTGGGAACAAATAATTTCCCTAGTTTTCTTCCTGTTCAATGATAATACAAGGGCTTTTGCCCAGTTTCCATGTGCTATTAATAATTTGGAACATCACTGAGGAAAAAATTACTTATACAAAAATACATGTGGTTTTCTTGCACAGAAAACATATTTTGGGGTATAAAATTTTACAGGGGGGAAAACTATGCAAAAATATTATTATATAAGTGCATGAGAGCAGCCATGGCATAGTGGTCTGAATGTTGGACTATGACTCTGGAGACAGAGTTCAATTCCCAGTGTGCCCAAGAAACCCACTGGGGTGACCCTGGGCAAATCACATGCTCTCAGCCTCAGGACAAGGCAATAACAATCTTTTTTAGAACAAATCTTTCTGAGAAAACCCCATGATAAGGTTAGTTTTGGGGTCATCATAAGTAAAAAATGACTTGAAGGAACACAACAAAAATAACAAGAAAGCTACACACAGGAGCTTATCCCATTGCATTTTATTTCGTCTTACTTCTATCCAATTTAAACCTTAATTCGGGTGGCACCCTGAATTATCAGATAGTTTTTGCCACCAAATTGCTGCCCGATACAGCCCAGGCCCATTCCCACTTCCAGGAGTCTGCCAGTCTTTCTCCAAGCTGGAAACTCCTAGATTCAAAAGAGCCCACTCTGGAAGTGGGCATGGACCCGGGATGTATTCGGGTGCCAAATTAGAGGCAAAAGCAGTCTGAAAGAACAGGATGCCTCCTGAATTAAGATTTAATCCCGATAGAGGTAACGGAAAAAACAACATAGGATAAACTCCATAGACTGATGGACAGGAAAAAACACCTTTAATTTTTCTGAATGTATTCCTGTGCGAAAACATCATTAGTATTCACAGAAAATATATGAAGGAAAATTATATGTGGTTCTTCTGTGAAGCAATCTATGCATTAATATGGTTTTTCATAGTTCTTATACAACTCCCTATCCTTCAAATAAAAATGAAAGAGAGGGCTCTCTGTTGTGGTGGGTGAGACATTGGTTAAACTTCCTGCAATCTTTTTACACTAGTGCAGTCTCCTGTCATGATCCCATCCCATACAATCCTGCAGGAAAAAATGAGACGGGATGGAGCCCCTGTTGAAATATATATTACAAAGACCAAAATAGTGCTCAGACCCAGACACCACAATGGCTTGATATTATGTGAATAAAAAACATCAATGCAACCCTTTACCTAATAATTCCTTAATACCTCCCTTCAACCTTAACTATTTTGATCACGTAAATATAAACATAGAGACCCTGCAACCTGCAAAAAGAGAATCTTAAAAGGAAAGTGGAATGCATTATTGATGACACTAATGAAATTACTACAACATCACTCACCTTAATGGGTCCATTTCAGTGAAACATCATAGCAACCGGAAAGTACAGCACCAAACTGGGAAAAGTAATTAATAACTCCAGACAGCAATTTGAAGGAGATAAAACCTTTTCACAGAACTGACAAATCAGCCTTAATAAACTAAGCAAAGGAACATACAAAAAGAATTTTATTAAAAGAAGAGGGGTGGGGGAGTCTTTTATGAGCCAATTCTGTGACTGAAAAATGTGGTCATTGGTGATGAAATAATGGCTCTCTATTCATACATTGTTCTTCATAGCTGAAATGGGGATGGAGTCAGACCTATACCACCAGAAAGTAACCTGTATTATACATGCCTTAAATGAATCAAACAAGATATGCCATGCCTGTGCAAATGGCCTGCACTATAATATCCCTTAATGTAAAAACAATTTTATTTTGGGAATAATTATATTGAACTATTTCAGAGGTTAACCTGAGGCAGCTGTGAATGGTGCAGTTTACATGGGTTCTCTGTTTGAAAAGACAGCAGAGGAAAGGAGGCATTGGATTCACAAATGGTGTGAAAGGAATACAGGCTGCAAGAGATAGAAAACATTATTTTTGGGAGGGATACAACTTCCAGAACTCCAATCCCCAGCCAAAATGGCCACTGTCTTTATTGTCTTATGGAATTTTCAATCCAAAAAGTAACTCTTCCAAATTCTGAACTAAATCAAAAGTGGGAAAGCAGCAGTATTAGCAATCAACATTTATTTCTATACGGCTTATCAGTGAACTCATCACTCTCTAAGCAGTTACAATTTGTAAGCCATTTGCTCCCAACAAGCGGGTATTCATTCTACTGACCTCCAGAAGGATGGAAGGCTGAGTCAAACTTGAAGCCCTGGGAACGACTCACAACCTTGTGGTTGCATAACCACTGTACCACCCTACAGGTTCTTTTGGGAACATCCCCAGAAACTCCCACCACAATGTTATGTGGTGTCAGTATAGGAAGGGGGCCTATTGCACAAGCTGGTTAGGTCACAGAAAAAATAGGTTCGGAACCAGAAAAGAACAACGACATTCAGTTTGGCACATGAAGTCCATAAGCCAGTACGGATTGTCCTTTGGGAGGTGATGGGTTTTGGCAGGCATTCCTGTCATAAAGGAGCAAATATGATCAAATGGCCAACTATCTATACAGTTTGGGTAACATCAGCTCCTGCTCAAGCCCTCCTGGTATCTAACTTGTTGAAAAGAACATCATACATATAAAGAGGCTCAGGATCAAGCTGGGGCCAAGACATTTGGCTGCCTGAGGTGAAATAGTAAACGTATGCTGTAGCTAAGGAAGTGAGTATTTTTTGGCACAATAGGCTGAAAATCCCCAAGCCCTTCCCTTTTCCTTGGCAGTTAGAACACAATAATGATAGCTAGAGGCTTAAATACTGTGAAGGCACCAGATCCTGTCTGATCTTGGAGGATAAGCAGGGTCAGGTCTAGTTAAGACTTTGATGGGAGATTGTCAGTGTGGGAATGCCAGGTACTCTAGGCTACCACTGAGGGGAAGAAAATGGCAAACCACCTCTGAATATGCCCCCCCACCCTTTTGAAATTTATAGGGCTGTTATAATCAACATGTGCCTTAAAGGGGGGAGGGTGTGCGTGTGTGTGCTGCATATACATTAAATAGCTAATTGTCTGCTGCTCTTTAATGCCACAAAAAATCTGCTCCTCAAGGTAGCCATGTCACTCTGCACAACACCAGGCCAGCTGACCTTGTTGACATTATGTTCCACCTTCAGATGATATAGCATCTGTGAGATGTCACTAGTTGAGTGATACGTTACTTTGTCAGGTGTCTTATTCATAAATGCTCTCCATGAAGTTTAGAACTAAAGCCATGTAGGGAGCTTATATGGAAGAAAAAAAAAGGCTCCCATTATGGAAGTTACCCATCAGTGTGGGGCTATAGGGAGCCAATTGCCCACACTCCAATTATCGTGTATACCATGATCCCTACATTGCACATCACTCCCTGTAATGTATGCTATGCCCATAAATGTATCCACCCAAGACAGGGATGGCTGAAAGTATACTGTATAGCCTACAACTACTTATAGTATGCTAATTATAAATTTTGCATTACTGTATTCTGACCAGTTATTTCCTTATTTGGCCATCTCCCTTACAGCGGTGTTGTTAAGTGTTCAAACGTAGACAGGACCCAAGTTAATCACCATAATAGACTTATAGAGGTTGTAAGTGAATACAGATGAACTATAATTATTCTTGAATTTGGGAACAATGTAAATCACACCAGAAAATAATAGTGCCCTAAACAACTTTAACTATCATGGCGGCAGCTATGGAAAACTGGGATTCATTGTTTCATGAGATCCTTAGAATTCTCTGCCAATGCTGGGGAGCGGACTACAGAATTCTAAATGCTTCGCTGAAATATGAACCTGAGGTTTCATAGGATGCAGCCATCACGTCAGTTGAACTCATATCTCACCTATAATTGTGCATTAGGATGCATGCTAGATAAGATTCATTCCGATATACTAGAACTGACATTTCTAGGAAGCTTTTCAGAATGGCAACCATTCTACTCTGCTCCAGTACATCCCAAATACTGGTGCATAAATAAAACAAAATAGTGAAAATGTCCCATACCTTGAATAACATTGATCAGAAAGGAGACTGGAGAAATTAGAAGACTAGAATAAGAAGGACAGCTATGAAAAACAGACAAGATCCTGAAGTAGGATTGTTCAAACAAGTATTCCCAATCACCAAGTACAGATGGGATGCTGGACAGTGGAGCAAGTGGATAGAAAGAAAATCAACTCATATGATATGGTGCTGGGAAAAGAGTGCTGAGGATACCATGGCAACCAAAAGATGAACAAGTGATTTTGTGTAGAACAGATCAAGCCCGAACATTTTCTGGAAGCCAAGAGACTAAACTGAGGCTTTTTTTTTTTGGCCCACATCAGGAGAAGGCATGACCTAGAAAAAGCAATAATGCTAAGAAAGATAAAGAATAAAGAAAGAGAGAAGACCACATGCTGGGTGATTAGACTCAGTCAGGAGGACATGAGCCAAAACTTGCAGGATCTGAGAAGAGCGGATAGAAGAGAGCAGGGGGTATGAGATATTCTATCCACCATGAGTTGAAGCAACAACAACAACAAATAAACTGCTTTCTTGCACTATCCCATGCAGCCATGGAGAAGACAGGCGCGTGGCTCAAGGGTCCTGCCAATGGCCCTGCAAGGCTTGGCGCAGGCTGAAACGTTTAAAAACTTTTTTAAAATGAGTGTTATCACACTCCTCCATGCCCAGTCCGGAGGCATTCCATACCAATAGTAATCCCATCCTTTCTGCTACCGCACGCCCCGCAATCCTGCAACTGTGGTGGCGTCAAAATGGTGGTGGAAACCAGGGTTAAAATAGGAAAGAATTATTGTAGCTCGATCACACTACCACTTTGGGGAACGGTAAAATAACAAGAAAGCAAGTAAATTTATCATTGCATAGGTTGTGATTTAGAATAGAGAAGCTTCTTTTTATGGTGAAATGAGTGTGTTTAGTTTTAAATGTAGGAATAGAGGAATAAAAATAACAAATTGCTGTGAAAAAGAAACCGAAAAAAGAACGGGGGGGGGGGGGTAATGGGGGGGGGTTAAAATGGGGCAATGCTACATAAGAATTCTAAAGGGGAAGCAAGGATACTAGAATATGAAAGCACTATGTAACCCTTTCACTATATATAACTATGTAATAAGTGTACATGAATATGTTGTTGTAAATGCTATTTTTAATAAAAAAAATAAAAAAAAATGGTGGCGTCCTATTACATGGGCACCGCCATTACAACGTGACAGACACATAGCATCTGCACGTCATGTCAAATTGCTGCCCGATACAGCCCAGGCCCATTCCCACTTCCAGGAGTGGTCTGCCAGTCATTTTCTCAAGCTGGAAACTCCTAGATTCAAAAAGAGCCCACTCTGGAAGTGGGTATGGACCCGGATGTATTCGGGTGGCAAATTAGGAGGCAAAAGCAGTCTGAAAAGAACAGGAGCCTCCTGAATTAAGATTTAATCCCGATAGAGGTAACTAAATTAAAACACCATAGAGAAACTCCATAGACTGATGGACAGGAAAAACACTGTAATTTTTCTGAATGTATTCTCTGTGCGATTTTTAATAATAAAAAAATAAAAAATAACAAAAATGGTGGCATCCTATCTACATGGGCACCGCCATACAACGTGACGGACACATAGCTCTGCACGTCGTGCATGCTTGCAATGTCATGAGTGAGCCATTTGCGCACTCAGGCATCGCAACCGCGATGAAAAAGAACCCACTTTTGTGGGTTCTTTTTCGCTGCAGCTCCCGCCAGTGGAAAAGGAGCAGTGGCAGACCGCCCTTCTGGGCAGCCTGTATCCCACCAAAGTTAATATTCAGTCAGGCCTGGGAAGAACCCTAGGCTAATGAACAGGGTTTTCCTCTGTAATTTAGTCTTAAATAGCTAAATCACAACAAGACCAGATAACAAACAGCTCAATCTGATTAAAAGATAGGAACACTCATCATAATTGCTTTAAAAAGCACTGAAAGTTAAGTTGGGATTCCAATTTAAAGCTGCTTGCAGCAATGAATTTTTCTTCTCGACCTCTCCCTGACACATTTGTATACCAAGATAAACAAAATCAATAAATTACAAATTACGTGGGGATTCTATTGACAGCTCTGTGACACTGAACATGGGCTTCCAAAATAGGAGACTATCATATGTATTGTGTTACTCCCATGATTGAGCTATATTTGTCCCCAATTCAAATATGTTCATATATTTAAATTAATGCTCTTGACTTCTTAGCTTACCCTACTTAATAGAACAAATCAAGTGCCAGAATGAGGTTATTAAGACTGTATAATCAGCCTTTGCTAAATATACATTTTTAAATAGCACAATAATAAATAGATTGTGCTTCCATAGGAAATTCATGCTAATGGTTCTTGTTGGTATTCTTTCCATTTGATGACACTGAGAAATAGGGAAGATTATTAAGCTATAATCGTGCAGAACAAAAAAAGTGTCTACACAGCAGTTCCCTTATTGTGTACACCAGCAATTTGGTTGTCATGTGAGGGATCTAAGACTTCACTTACGATCTCACTTACAATTGGGAATGAAACTTCAAAGCTTTTCTCTTTTCTAGATGAGATTATAAATGATGCAAGAAAGCCATGAAAGCCCTGAATCATGTCCAGATGCAAAGAAGAACTGGATGTGAGTGAATAAACTGAGTAAAAACAAGATGTTCAACCCCCTGGCCATTGTCCTGTAGGGTCCCTTAGAGTTGGGTCTGTCCCCCATTTTTATCAACATCTACATGAAATTGTTGGGAGAGGTCATCTGGAGTTTTCGGGTGCAGTGTCCCCAGTATGTGATGACACACAACTCATCTTCTCACCTTCCCATCTGATTCCAAGGAAGCTGTCTCCAACTGAACGTGTCTGCTGTCAGAATGGACTGGATGAGGGTAAACAAATTGAAACTTTTAAGACAGACAGAGGTGCTCCTGGTCAGTCGTAAGGCAGATCAAGGAATAAAGAGCTTGCCTGTGCTGGATGGGGATAACTCCCCCCCTGAAATCTCAGACTTGCTTCCTGGGTGTGATCCTGGACCCACTCTGAGCTTGATGCCCAGATTCAGCAGTGGCCAGGAGAACATTTGCATAGCTTAAACTTGTGTGCCAGCTACACCTGTTCCTTGAGACATCAGATCTGGCTATGGTGGCACAAGCCTTGACTACATCCTGTTCAACTACGCTATATCTGTTTCGACTACTGTAATGCACTCTACATGGGGCTGCCTTGGACACTGTCCAGAATGCGTCCAGGGCCAGTTACAAGGAGCATGTAAATCCTTGTTAAAGCAGCTTCACTGGCTACCCGTTGGTTTTTGGGCACAGTTCAAAATGCTGGTCATGGCTTAGGTCCAGACTGTTTGAAAAACCATATCTCCCCATACAAACCTGAGGGAACACTAAGATCATCAGGGAAAGGCTTTCTCCCGGCCCACAACCATCCCAGGATTGCTTGGTGAGGATACTAGAGAGAGATTTCTCGGTGGCTGCTCTCATCCTGTGGAATGCCATTCCTTGGGAGGCTAGGCTGGCATTTGGTATATAATGCAAACAGGGTATTTTTAATGGAGCAGGTGGGGTTTTAGTATGGATTTATATGAGTGTAGAGCTTTTAATTGTTTTGCTTTTTTTTTTTTTTGAGGTTTTAAATGTTTTGTCCCTCCAGGGGGAGAGGCAACATATAAAGGAAATAAATAAATAAAATATATAATAAATAAGATGGACTGTTAGTCAGTAAAATAAATAATACAAATTTTATTTTTATACCGCCCTTCCGAAGATCAGGGCGGTTCACAACATGATAAAATACAACAAATACATCAGAATTAAAACAAATACACACACAGAATAAACCCCCGTTAGCCAGTCCTCTTTGCCACAGAAGAGGAAGGGAGGCCCCACTGACTTTAATCGGGGAAGGCACCGTGAAACAGAAAGGTCTTAAGATCCTTTCTGAATTGGGCTAGGGAGGTGGCCGAGCGGAGCTCTATGGGCAGCGTGTTCCAAAGGGCCGGGGCTGCGATGGAAAATGTTTTCCTCACCGTAGAGGTCAACCTAGCCCCTGGCACCCTAAGTAGTTGCTGCCCAGATGTTCTGAGGGTGCGGGGCGGTATGTATGGGGAGAGGCGGTCCTTCAGGTATCCTGGGCCCAAGCCATTAAGGGCTTTATAGGTCATTACCAACACCTTATATTGTGCCCGGAAGCGAATAGGCAGCCAGTGCAGATCTTTAAGCACCGGTGTAATATGGCTGGCCCTGGAAGTTCCAGTGACCAGCCTGGCTGCCATATTCTGTACCATTTGCAGCTTCCGGGTTTGGTATAAGGGTTGCCCCATGTAGAGTGCGTTGCAGAAATCCAATCTCGAGGTTACCAGAGCGTGTACTACCGTTTCAAGGTCCCTCTGGGCCAGGTATGGGCACAGCTGGCGAATAAGCTGAAGCTGATAACAGGTGTTCCTGACTGTCGCATTCACCTGAGCAGTCAGGTGAAGCGACGAGTCAAGAAGCACCCCCAGACTGCGCACAGAGCCCTTCACAGGAAGCGTGACCCCGTTCAGGACAGGTGGAACTACCGCCAGTAGGAAAATGAACCCGCATTTGGAATCACAGCCTATTCTGGATGGAATCGCATTTGTTCTGAAAGATCAGAGCTTGGGGTGCTATTGAATCCAGTGCTACTCCTGGAAGGTCAGGTTACAGTCATAGCTAGGACTGCTTTTGTCCAGTTTCAAGCACCAGTTGTATCCTTTTCTGGGGAAGGCAGATCTGGCAAAAATGGTTCATACATTAATTATCTCCCAATTAGACTTCTGTAAAACTTAGAGTTTAGGGTGGGCCCATCTCTTTTCAGCTTCTAGCAGACAGCCAATACAGTACAGTCAGCCCTCCATATCCATGGATTCTTTATCCACAGATTCAACTATCCACAGCTTGAATATATATTCCAAGAAGCAATCTGAGCAAACTGGAGAAGATAGTATTGATTTAAATGGGATTATACACTACAAAAGCACTTGAACCTAACTTCACTTCATTGAAATCAATAAGTGGCTTGTCATAGCCATCAGCAGGACATAAAAATATTCTGTAAGTCTATAGAAGCAGTTTGCAAAGCAGAGAAGGAGAGGGTGCATCAGTGGTGTCACTAGGAGGGTGCGGAGGATGCGGACTGCACCAGGTGACATCCTAAGAGAGGCAGCTGCTCCTCAGACACCTATCTTTTGGCAGAAAGAGGCTTCTCTTTTAAATGTTATAAGAGATGGTGGTAGTGCCAGGAGGAGAAATGAGAGGCTCCAGAATTTTTAAAATTTAAAATTTCTAATTTCAATTTTTTTATTTTTTAAAAATGAAAATTTAAAACATTCATATTCTTTTAAAATTTTCTTTAGAAACATCACATTTTAACCAAATCTTCACTACGTATATGTAAATACATTTAGGTTGTGCATATGCTATTGTAATTTGAAGACATAATTTTAATTTTGCTAGTTGTTATGTCACAACTGTTGGTATGGCATTCAGTGGTATGTGGGAATTACAATTGACAAGTAACATGCATGCAAAAAAGCATTACTAAGGATTCTGTATGGTGTGAAATGGGAGGAGGCGGTCAAAAGGGGGATGACACCATTGTTACCACACTGGGTGACACCAACCATAGTCATGCCACTGTGGTGCTTTAGAACATTCAGTCCTACAAGATTAAACTAGAGCCTCCTTTGGGGTTGCTATGCTACAACCTGGAGATTTACTCTGTATCTTTTCACTACTAATACTTTAGAAAATGAAACAGCCATGGTTTCTCCTGCCTGCTCTTTTTTCCCCTTTCCTTTTTGCTCTCTTTTTCTGGCTCTACCTACTGGAGCAAACATTTTCTCATCTGTGTTACACAGCAGGGGTGGGAAGACAACAGACAAAAAGACTACTACTGCTTCATAGCTTCAAAGGAACATTGCAGACCTGGCAACTTGGTCAGTGTTTTAGGTTGTTTTTCTCCTTCCACTGTTGGCATCAGCAGTTTTTAGCCGTTTTTTGGTCCATGATATTCGTTTGTGTCTGTGACAAAAATTCACATATGATGTTCTAAATCCATATTTTTCACATGGAAAAACCCCAGGCCTTCTTACTGCTTGTCCCAAGGCTCTAAAATAATTTACTGGAAGAACCTAGACAGGAATTCTGAGGACATGATTTTGGGTAGCCATTCAGTTTTAGTGCTATTAGCAGTTTCTATCATGTTCTAATTTACAGGCTTCAGATGCAGGCATTTTTATCCAATAGTTTCTTTTACTAATATTTATCATTGATACTTTGGATGTGTGTCTGTGTGTCTTCAAGTCAACTGTTCAGTTATGGAGTCCACATGAACTTCATAGGATAGTCTTACGCTGATGCTACATTGCAGAATTACAGTGCTCCCTCGCTCCATCCTGTGGAATCCTGGGATTTGTAGTTTGTTGTGGCATCAGAGGTCTCTGACAGAGGTGGCTAAATACGTCACAAAACTACAAACCCCCAAATTCCATAGCATTGAGTCATGGCAGTTAAAGCAATGTCAAACTGCACTAATTCTTCAGTGCAAATGCAGCCTTATAGAAGGAATACTTGACGGTGATTTGCCATGGTCTTCATCTGAACTACAACCTAGAGCACATAGTTTTCCTTGGCTGTTCTCCTTCCAAGCACTATGCAGGCCTGACCCTGCATACCTTCCAAGTTCAGATGGGATGTCCTTACAAATTACTTAGAAAAATGTCCAAGTAGAGTCTGTCTGTACATATAGGTGGGCAGGTAGTTTTGGTATTTATTTTCACTGATACTTGGGGTTCCCAGTACCTTTTCATGCCCATTTCTGACCTAATCTGCACCATGGTTAATTTAAGCATACGGTTATAAAAAGTTCCATCTCTTGATTACTTTTTTAATTCAAGTGTTCATGTATTCTTTTCTCTTCAGTTATTGCATCCATTGGCCTGTATACCTGGAAGACAATGAGTCGGAGGTAGGACACCCTCACTATCTATGGAAGCTCTCAATTTACATCAGAGCGAGGTTGACTGATGTGACAGTACAGTACTCATGGATAGGAAAGGATCTCTGAGTCATATTTGTCACCCTTTGGACAATGAAGAATGGTATAACTAGGGATGGTGGGGGACAGAGCTGTATTTCCCTCCTTATGTGTTAGCACAGCACAGGAAAATAATAATGAACCTTAATGAACATTTCTGCCCTGTCCTTTGTATCAGATAGTGAGAACCTATTTTTCCCTTCTTGCATGAAAGTTCATACACATATTTGTGTATTTTCTGTAATGTATACATGTATTTGAGAGCCAAAGTGGTGTGGTGATTTGAGTTTTGGACTAGTACTAGAGGCCAGAGTTTGAATCCCTGCTCAGCATTGGGTGATCTTGGGCAAGTCACACACTCTCAGCCTCAGAGGAAGGCAAGGGCAAACTCCTTCTGAACTAATCTTGCTATGAAAACCCTGTGATAAATTCTCCTTATTGAAAATGGGAACACTAAAAACAAAACAAAACATTACCTAACATTCATACATAAACAACAAACTTCCAAGCTTCGCCACACTGTTCTTTCTCACACAATAAGTATTAGGAAGTGTTAACTTGAATAATAACAATGAGAAATTCAAAAATATGTTAATTTGTTCAATCCCTGTTATTTTCTATCCCTACTTCATCAGTGCTTTAGCAGTAGCGGTACTTTCAGAGGATGATATCACATGGGAGGAATGTCTCCCAATTTCAAAAGAAAATAAAGTAGGGCCAATTCGACAATGAACACTATTACGCACAAAAGAACACAGTGCCTACCCCAAAGCCAAAGTAGTGAGAATGCAAAATAAGTTATCATATGAGTACATACCCTTTCTAGTCTAGAGTTTGAATTAGCATCCTTGCACATGCGCAGTGAGGGCAGAATCAGATCGCGATCTTTTTACACTTCCGGCAGGGCTTGCCTCCAGTTCCCATGGTTTTGCCTTGTTTCACGTTATTTGTCCATTCATTACACTTTATTTCACATTATTATGCAATTCACACTACTTGTTCATTCATTACCCTTATTTCACGTTATTTAGGCAGTTCACATTATTTAGTCATTCTTTACCCCTCATTTCATGTTATTTAGGCAATGCACCAATTCAAAATCAGTCCAAAGCAACCTTATGCTTCGTTTGAGCATTGGACTATGGCCCTAGAAGGCAGGGGTGGAATCCCACTGGGTAACCTGGTGCAAGTCACACCCTCTCAGCCTCCTCAGAAAATGCAATGGCAAACCCCACCTGAATAAACCTGTCAAGAAAACCCAAAAAGTGGGGTAGGGGTCTCCAGATGGTTGTGTGTGTGTGTGTGTGTGTGTGTGTGTGAGAGAGAGAGAGAGAGAGAGAGAGAGACTGTGTCTGTGCCTTTAGGTCTCCAGCTATGGGGGGAATGGGAGGAAAGAAGGACTCCCTCCCGTTTGGGAGACCTTTGCTGCAGTGAGGTTGTGGGGGGCCTGGGTCCTCTCTTCAATTGGGAGTCCCATTGAAGTCAATGGCGCTGCCTCCTCGCCATGAGTCGGAGAAGGGGGGAAAGGGGAGGGGAAGCTGTGCAGGAACCAGAGCTGGCGACTAAGGCTACATTCGCACTGGAGAAATAACTCAGTGTGGCACCACTTTAACTCTTTGTGGCTCAAGGCTATGGAATTCTGGGAGTTGGAGTTTGTTGTGAGCCCAGAGCGATGCCCCCGAGGGGAGGAAAACAGACCCCCATTCCCTAGGCTGCCCCACTCCATCATCCCCCAAAGGAGGAGGAATGGGGAAAGAAGAAAAACTCTTTGAGGCTAATTAAAAGGGGGGGTCTCTCTTTTCGAAGCCCCCTGGCCCTGGAGGAAGGATGGAAGGACAGGAGGCAAAAAGGTCCCTGAAGGGCACAAGGGGCCAAAGCCCCAAGCCCATTGTTTTGGGCAGAGAGAGAGCTGCAGGGCACCTCATGGAGAGCCACTCTTTCCTGTCAAAAACAGCTGCTTTTCCTCCCGGCTGCCTGGGAAGACCTAGGAGCCCCAGAAGCCAAAAGAAAATGGAGGATCATGGGAATTGATGCGGGGGAATACGGCCACAGCAGACATGCCTATCACACCAAACGACATCACATTGAATGCGAAGTAGCCTGGGAATAGGATTTGTGAATTCCCTGTTCACCGAATTTACTTAAGTGTGGATTGTTGCGTGATTGCGTTCGGCGTGCGTTCAGAATGCGAGCGAATGTGTCTGGTAACCTTTCGTGCAATAACATGAATATGCATGACTGTGTTCAGGATGACACTGGATTATACTTCAAATTTCAGTTGTGTAATATTGTCCAGAGCTTTCTCAACACACCAAACATTCTTGGTTCCAAGTAGTGGGCCTGTTAGGATGGGCTGAATTAAAACTCTGAATAAATTAAATTACATATCAGATTAAAGGCACCTGAGGAGTTCAAGCTTTGCAATTTCCTACATGGAATGACCTCAACTGCTCTTTTCCAACACACTTAGAAAATGCTGATCAGAATTAGTTTCCAAACAGATTTTACACATCTCTGAACAGTGCTGTTCAGCGCTCAGCAGGGTATGTATATTAAAATACATAATTTTGAGAGAAAATAAGAGATTAAAGGTCTAAATCTAACAAATGCTTCTTAGGGTAGCTCCGTTAAAATAAAAATCCTTTAAATCAGTTGTGACAGACATGTCCCATTCACTGAAATGGGCCCATTCTAAGTAAGACTAACATTGGATTTAGCCAGAAATACAGGGTTTGGCAAATAATACACCATTAAATATTCTTTAACTGTTCTGTATTCTTTGAGTCATTATGAATTAATCTGTAAAGGGAACTGAATCGTGTTGTGTGTAAAACCTGTAAAAGAATTGCCCAAATGAGCAATAGGAAAGTTTGCCTATCCTAGACTGGAATGCCTAGAAATTGACTGTGAAATTGTCCCTGCTCCAGACAAAAGCAACACAGCAGTGAAAGCAAGAGGACCTACAGCTTGATCAGCACAGAGACTTGGTAGTATCAGACAAGTATTTGCAGAAGCAGAGTAGAGTGCCTTGAACACTAAATTACTTGGAAGCTCAAAACAACTTGAAGAGAGTAGTAGAGAAGTTATTTCTCTATTATTTGAATGCTTTTTGAACAAATTAACGTATACAAATGAAATATGGCCAGTGCTCAGAGAGGCTATGAAACTATGCATGTTGTCTCTCTACAGAAGTTTTGTATGTCCACATAATATTCTAAATCTCACAAAACACATGGAGTTTACTTCCACTAAACAGTTATATAGCACCTACCATAATCTATATATAGAGAGGGAGATTATATATACAACATCCTATACTTACCTATATCTCTATCTATAGCCCCATTGAGATATTTTAAATGGTTTTTCTATGCCTGAATTTCTTCTCTTGATACTGAAATGTATAGTGTAGTGTGATTTTTTTAAAAAACCTATATCATTCCTGTTAGCATTCACCAAGCTATTTGAATACCATTAATAGTGTTATTCAAGCTTCTTACATTATCTGTTAGTACAGATGGTAGTAAAAAATGACACCATTTCTTTAATGGAAAATATATTTGCAGTTGAATCTCAAACCTCAACAGAAATAAGAAGCAGTATATTTCTCAAAAATGAACAAATGCCTGTTTGGAAAAATGGGTTCCATATATAATCTACACACCCTCTTCCTTTAGTCTTAATTTTAAGTAATTTACAATGTAATGTATGCATATGGAGGGGCATATTTCTACATTTACCCAAATGACATGACAAGCATACTGAAAATCCCTAATACCGCCTGAGATATTGCTATTCTATGACAAGCCGAACTGAAAATTAAATAGCATTTTAAATTAATAAAACAGTATGCACTGCAGAAGAAATTACTGTATGCACATAAGATGCAAACTTGTTTTCAGCATAATTATGAGTGTTGATAAACACACTGCTGTAGGAGGTGGTACTTGGTTCCTCATGGAAGCTTTAAGCAGAAACTGGACAGCCATCTCTCATGGATAGTATAACTTCCACGGAGAGAGGGCCTTCTCTGCTGTGAGACTGCAGCCATGGAACACCTTCCCCCTGTGGACCCAGTTGGTGTCAACATTGGTTTTAGTCCAATGGCCAAATTCTTCTTCTTCTTCTTCTTCTTCTTCCTTCTTCTTCTTCCTTCTTACAGTATCCAGTGGTTTTATTGTACAGCACACGTAGGTCTTTTGATGCAGAGATAAAACTACAGGGGACCTCCATAGTCACTGGGGATAGGGGCCCAGGCCCCCTGTGAAAGTGGGAAAAAACCTTTCACTTCACTTTAACTTTCCAAAATTTGGGGTTCATCTTCATATGATTCTTCTTTCCAAGTGTCATTCAGTCTTTCATCTCTTTTTCATAGCTCATCTCTATCCTGCTTCCATCTTTTTCTTTTTAATTTTTTTTAAAAAATCATCTCAGTAGTGTATTATGTTCATTGAATCACAGAATAATAGAATCGTAGAGTTGGAAGAGACCACAAGGGCCATCCAGTCCAACCCCCTGCCATGCAGGAACTCTCAATCAAAGCATTCCCAACAGATGGCCATCCAGCCTCTGCTTAAAGACCTCCAAAGAAGGAGACCTCTCCTGGTCATAGAGCATCCCCACCCTTGGTTTAAATGTCCCTTTGATTTCACAGATTTTGTGGAAGAAGTTTCTTGTTCTTCCTTTTTGTAGTTGGTTTCTATTTTTTTGCATTGCTTGTTATAGTAATTCTCTATATCTTCATGCACCGGTTGTTGAACAGTTGCTGTTTTGTCCCAAGAGCAATACTATGGACTTTGGGTGAAGTAAGGCCTCTGGCTCTCGGGAACACAGCCAGAACAAAAGACTTGTCCACAAATTTCTTAAGTTTCAAAAGCTCTACTGGTTATAAACACAAAACATGAAACTGATCTCCTTTTTCTTAATAGTCCTTCCTAAATACCTTGCTCTCTCTTCTTGGTGGATTCTATCTTTCTTCTTCTGATGACTATCTTTCTTCTTTGTGGACTTATCTCTTTGTCAAAGGAAAATACTCTCTCGAGGTCTGACTTAGCTGAAATCTTACTACACACTGAAACTAACTAGAGGGAGACAGCAAGAGACCCTGGGATTTCCCACAATCCTTGCCTTTCTTAAAGCTGCAGATCTCTATTTTTCCTTCTAAACTAATACACAGAAAAGCTAATATAATCTCAACTAAATATATGTCTCAAGAGCATCAAAGACGCTCTGGAGGCATGACAGTTGCATTCAAGGTTCTAGTTCTGCTCCTCTCTCTCTTTTTTCTCCTTCTTGTCTTTCCTCTGCTATTTCTTATTGTCTTCCATAGTAAGTAACAAGACTCAAAACTATCTGGAAGAATTATGCTCTGTGAAACCAGATTTTCCAACTATCAGGATTTGTAATGAATAATTTTGAATATTCTTTCCATCCCTACCATGAAGTGGATATGACTGTTCCACAATGGCCAAAAAAGTGCATGCATGCATTGCATGCCTATAACACCAACAATCTCCTGGTCATAGTGTTACCATGTTACTTTTCCCCATATAATCCAGGGGTTATCCCAAAGGGTTACCAAGGAAGCAAGCTTTTTTTTTTTTGGCCATATTTTCAGATCAATGATTAGATACAAAAATGGTATTCAATGAAATTTAAATATCCTCTATGAAACTGAATAGCTTGTAGGCAAGAAATGGAACCAAGGTGTGGTCTGAATGCAGAAAGATGATACATAGAATTGCATGGCCCAGCAGGATAATTTTTCTCCTGTGCATTAATTTTCTTAAGTTTGGGAGGTGGGAAGTCAATTATAGTTTGTGTTAGTTGTGTCAATTAGGTTTGTGTTTATTGTATTGTTTGTTATAGCTTTAGATAGGGGAGGGAACCGGGGGAGTGGAGGGTAATTTAGTTTAGGTTAGGGTTATTATTATTATTATTATTATTATTAACCTTTATTTATAAAGCGCTGTAAGTTTACACAGTGCTGTACATACAGTCTTTTTAATTAGATGGTTCCCTTATGTTTGTAGTTTAGTGTAGGGTTATAATTTACATGCTATATATGTAAAGAGTGTTTTGGGGTGTAAATGAGTGTAAACATAAATGACTGTTTTTGTATGATTTGTGTTTGACAATTTAATAAAAAGATTAATTTTAAAAAGGAGAATTTTTCGAAAGGATTTTGTACTTCTGCAAAATGTAGCTCCCCCTGGCAAGCCTGCTGGTATCTGCCATTTGCATACAAGTGGTGTCATTTTTGCTACATAGGTTGCAATACTCATACTTGAACACTGGAAATAGAAGGAATGATGATGCTTTTACACTCAGAAAAAGAATTTAAACTTTTATAACACTACCCACATGACATTTGCCATCTTTCCACATATTTGCTAGCATTACACCATATTTTCCGCCAGTAGATTACTTTTGGTGAATTATCACTAGCCATCACTTTGAAATAGGCTTGCTGTTTTCTAGCAGTACATTCAATACCTATCTCTTCATAAAACAGCTACTGTTAAGGAATAATGAGTATGTGAAACCCAGAAATTACAATTCCAAGCAGGCATTGTTCCAAGTTTAGCAAGTTGCAATTCATATCAAAGGGGGAAATGAACCTAACACGAGCAAAATCCCAGATGTTTCTAGTAAATTTACACAAGGTGCCTATGATATTAAAACACCTCCTCCTTCCATCTTCAAAAAGGTAGCATACACCATAGTTTTTCCAAATTTCAATGAGCAAGGGCAGTAGCTGCATGTGCAAATACAACATTAACTGGAGCTTGTTAAATATTTACTTGCGATTGGAAAACAAGATCCCATAAAATACATTTAAGTATGAAATGCTTAATGCATATTATCTCAAAATAAATAATTTGTAATTTGAAATAAATTTAATTTGTTTATTCATTGTGAATGCTTATGATGAATTCTCTGAATCAAGGGCTGTATTGAAACTTTTATAGAGTCAGTGTGGTGCATTGGTTTGAGTGTTGGATTAGGACACTGGAAGACCAGGGTTCAAATCCCTTCTTGGCCATAAAACCCACTGGGTGACTTTGGGCAAGTCATAATCTCTCAGACTCAGAGGATGGCAACCCCTGCTTATTTATGCAACTTTTTCAGACTTCATTTGCCCACAATGCTCCCTAGGATGTAAAAGGGTCAGTTTCAGTATCTTTTGGGGGACATTTCAGGTGCAGGAGACCCTTTGTGTAAGACGAATGTGTGAGTTCTGACTTAAACCCAGAGCTGAAGAACCACAGAAGAACCAAACAAGATGGTTCCGCGCAAAGCATTGATGTGACAAAGGTATTTGGCAACCGAGGTGAGGAAAGTCTGAGGAACTTGGAAGCTGAAGCGGGGTGCCATCTAGGTGTGACGAACCATGACCGGGAGGGTGCTTATCTTCTGAGTCGCCATGAAGAGGAACTGACAGGACAATGGAGTGCTCTGAACAGAAAGAGAGACTTTGAACAGAACAAGTTGCTTGGAACAGCTTGTCTTACCTACCAAAAGAGGAAATTGAGTAATGGGCTGCAATATTGCAAGAGAGCCAGAGAGAAGAAAAAGTATGAAGACCTTGGACTTTCATCTCCATTTTGTTGGCATCTACTGCAACACCGGTGTCATCCCCAACCTTCGAGAACACCTGATCAATGTTCGGTGGAAGGAAAGTGTGTGTGAGTATTGTATGAATGTGTGAGTGAAAGAGCTCTTGATAATCAATGTTTGTGTTACTTTTGTGATTCAATCAATGTTACATGCATGGTGTTTAAAACCAAATTTGGTGTCTCAATGTCTTTGTCAGCCCTGCTCTGAATATGTCCGCAGAGGGAGAGGTTTTCATTACACACTCTCAGGATAAATAGGTTGCCCTTAACAAACTTGGGCATAACATTTGTCTAAACAGGAAACAAAGCAGAAATAAATTTCACATTTAGTTACTGTTTTCAAAAAAGGACTCTTTTGGGCCTATACAGAGAGCCCCAAAATATGACAAAATTGCTACAGCCAAGTCATTCACTTTGAGGCTATTTATATATAAAAAAGTGAACAAGGAAGGGCTGGGTGGTGAAGTGTGACCCTCCAACATTCTCTTGGAAACCAACATGGTCCCTAATCCTTGACAGTTGCCTACTGCTAATTGGATGTTCCTGGGATCAGAAAAATGGACCCTAAATGACTGGAACTTACATACCTGTTCTACACTATAGTAGTGTAATCCTGTTTTAGTATTAGACCTGTTCCTAGTTTAGGAATATACTGAATTCATGAGCAAAATAGGCAACGGAGCTTATTTGTGAACAAAAGAGTAAATCAGAGCTCATTAGTCATGTCTTGTAGCCTTTTTGGAAAGTAAAAGAGGTTGCCCGACTCGGCGGGCTGACCGCTTTGCCGCTAGAAGCAGCGAACGACTACAAGCCCCAGAGTGCTCTAGGGCTTGCCCCAGCTCCCTATTGGTGCGCGGGGTGAAAGGGAGGCCCTTCCGCCCTACGACGCTCTGGGAGCTGGGCTCGGTGACCGGGAGTTCCGGTCCTCCAGGGCAGATGATTGGTTCAGCTGCCCTGGAGGAGGAGTCTCCTGGTCAGGTGGTACTGAGGGCGGGACTTAGGCCTATATAGGCCGTGCTGCCAGCCCTGGCCCTCAGTCAGCGCTTGGCTCCGGATGGTTAGGAGCCAAGCAGGAAGGGAGGAGGAGCTGAGCCTTCTCCCACCCACCCACCGCTTGGGTTTGGGTTTTTTGTCACAACTTTGGGGCGGCAGCATAGGCCAGGATCTGCACGGTGTGGTACCAGGGCTACGGAGCTCTGGTTTGGGAGTCAGTCGGGACCCGGGGGCGAATAGGGCAGGCGTATGGCCATTGCGGGGGCCATAACGCGAGAGCGCCTCCCGGTGACTAGGGGCTTAGCGAATATGTGAACGCATGGCAGAGATGCGGTCATACGGTGTTCCTTAGCCCCTAGGTCATCCCAATGCCTGGTGGGTGCCAGGTTGTGGTTAATCAGACAAACGTGGGGTTGTTTGATTTCGCAGATCCTGACCTCATGCTTTGTGCCAACCCTACCAATGGTTTGCTTAATAAAGTTGTGGCCTTTCCTCCAGCACGGTCTCCTGTGGTTATTCGGCAGCAGCATCTGAGGCAATACTTTTAGAAGGGAACAAATCCAGAAAATTAAATTGAAAGTTCAATGTGTCAATACAACAAATGGGTATCTTTCATATGATATCATACCCTCCAATTCTCCTCATTTTGCAGGCACAGTGATATTTAATCCTCCATCAATGCACTTTCCCCAGGTGCTTTTAAAATCTCTTTTCCTGCCACTTTCCTCCTTGGTCTCCAGCTTACATCAATGGCTACAGACTGAATTCAAGTCTCAAAGTATTTTTTACTCATTTAACTTGAGGGAGAAGCAGAATCTTGCCTTTTCCAGCAGGCTCAGGCAAAAGCAAGCTGCTGCAGCCCTTCCCAACATCTGTCTTTTTCACAATTAGCAACTTTTGCCATTTTGAACACACTCTGTTAATGCTTTGCTACGCATCCCAATTTTCATCTGTGATATTTGATAGCTCTTATCAAATTTGTAGGTCTGCATATATTATTATGATTTATAAGTTTTCTATACAGTGTAGTAGTAGAGCAAGAAAAGTTGTTTTCAAAAGAGTCAATCCATAATCTAAACCCTAATTTAATACACCCAGTACTTTTTCTTAAGAAATACAGCTCTTCATATGTCTTTGGGATTCCCAGGATCCCAATGCAGGAATACCAAGCTATGTATTAAGACAAATCAAATAGAACAGAGAATAACAGGAAAAGCAAAGAATGAGAGGGATATGAAAATGAGACAGGAGAAGAGAAAAAGAAAAATGAAAGTTTTCTGAGACAATTTGGCAAAACTGCCTGAGATAAGGGGAGGCATAGCACACGATTTTCACAAATTTTCCTCATCCTTGATGAGAAAACTTGCTTTCACATCTTGAAATTCCATTGAGAAAATGGCCATCTACTATGAACTTTTTCTCACTACAGGACTTAGTTGTGGAAAATGTGTATATATCATTTTAAAAAAAACTTTGCAAACCCTCATAGTTTTGCACTAAAACCTTTTTTTGCACAGAAAAATATTTGGGGTGTGTGTGCTCACAAACAGTGGTATTTTGGCACAAAAACCAAGGGTGTTTGTTTGTTTTTTTGTCCAAAATAAATCCTGAAATGAAAAAGATAATTGAAAAAATATGCAAAACTATCATAATCTCATCCAACAGTTAGAAATCTTTTGAAATTCAGTGTTCTTGCATGCAAAAGCAAAATAAGTGCTGATTTATCTCCTGTGGCACACCAATTCACTCCCTAGGGGAGGTCTTAGAAGTTCTGCCAAATATCTACAAACGTCTATTGATTCTCTCTTTTACATAAGTCAATTCCTCATTAGCTCCAAGAGTCAAGAGCTTGCAAGACCTTTGATCAATATCCAGACCAGTACAGGCCTTCCATTTTTTGCAAGATTTTTTGGCCACGAGCATTGCCCATTGAAACCAGATTGACTGCATCTTGCTTACTACTCATAATGGCAGAATACAGCAGAAATGTTTTGGGATACAACCGTAACTTTGTTTTCTGCTGAAACTCATACATGGTAGAGAAAATCTCTCTCCCAAGCAGTGTGTCACATCCTGTTAATCAATTACAGTACTTTAAGTTAGACTTATGGCTTCATAACAGTTCTGTATTCACATTTATGATTTTGATGCTATTACCATGACAGCAAACTATGCTGAAACCCACATTAAAATCCAACAAACCACACTGAAGGTTAGAATTTTGCGAGACTGGAAAATGGGGTGCCTCTCCAGTTAATAAGCAGCTATGCATTATCAGAAGCTGGGACCCGTATAGGGTGCTGTTGCAACTCCTTGGATCTTAGATTGCTCACTGTTGGGAGCAGACTGGCCAGTGGCCACATCATCTTTCAGCACTCTGCTGGTCAGCACTGCAGAACTCCATTCCTTGGTGCAGCTAGGATTTTAAAGTGAATTTTGGAGATCAGATTATAACACTGCTCATAGCCATGACATTACAGATTACAGGCTGGTATAATAATACAATAGTGGCTGGGGGAGACATTGGAGGGAGAGGAATCCACACTGACTTTTAATCCAAACTTTACAGGAGCTATCCATGATACTATACTATACCCACAAACTAGGTTATGCACCTTGGATAGTTCCTTTAAACACTAAAATGTGGAGCAGATTTACCGCCATAATGACACTGGTGCCACTAGTTAGTGCTGCACACATCCCCAAATCATACAGCAAAAATCTGCCCCAACAGCACCACATTGCCTGTTGTGTGAGAAGCTCAGAAAAGAGAAGTAACCAGGCTTCTAATGGACTCAAAACAGTATTTATTTATTTGTAGTATTTTGCTGGATTAACTAGAATCCTCAGATAAAGCCTTTAATTAATTTTAGAACATTCATTTCCTAACTTGATGGGGGCAATCTAAACAAAATGTTGATTTTATATTTAACTAAGATTCAGAATCACCCAGCAGATCATTCATGCTATCTTATCTTCAGAATTCTTCAAATTGTAATTGTGGCAGAGCTTACAAAGGTTACTTTTTAAGGCTTTGCTTGCAATGGGTTGAAGGATTCTGGGAGATATAGTCCAAAATAGTTACTTTCTAAAGCTCTTCATTGTAGCACAGCAAGGCAAAATCCTGGGAAGAAAAAAAAAACTAATTCAATTCTATTTGATATTTGGATTTAGTACAGATTTGTGTTCTTCAAAGGAAGAAGCTGTTTTCATGCAAGTATAACATGGCATGAAGACATGTTGATCTCCACAGTGGCTCCCCGCTACCTTTCTCTCACTTGCCCTCAGAATATTATCCAGGTATGAACCCTCCAGGTCATTTCAACTAGGTTATGCTCAATTTCTTTCTTCTCAGGTTTATTAAGTGAGGGCATGATTCAGCATGATTACTGATAATGAGGAAAGATCAAAACCACAGCAGGAATTTGTAAGAGCATTATCAGATTAGACATTATTACTTGGGGACTCTGCACTGAATTTGTTTCTTCCGAGTGATGAATATTAAAATGCAAAATCAAAATGAGTTTAAATACCAAAGCATTGTAATGGGTGCCCTTATGCACAGACTCAGAGGGATAGATGGTGGCAAGATTAAAAACTGATCCAAAATGAAGACTTGAGACCCATGCTTTATATTATTATTCTGAAGTTAATTTCTATGAGAGGGTTCCCAAAATAATAGAAAAAAAATGTTTTTCATGTATAGTTGCAAGAATGTTTAATCCAAACACATGTTGATCCAAATTACATAACTTAGTGGTTCTCAAACGGTAAGGTGGTGTCATGACCAGCCAAGTGGAGGATGAGGAGGAAACTGTGGCTCCTCATGTGCAAGGGGAGATTGAGGCTCTACCAGGCCCCAGTTCTGCCCCGTCAGACCTCAGCCTTGATTTCCCAGCCCCAGTGGTTGAGGCTCAGCCAGGCTCTAGCTCTGTGGAGCCCCCTCCAGAGGCTCACCAGTTCAGTGTGGCTCCTGAGGAAGAACCAAGCATGCAGGTCCCTTCCTTTAAGGAAAGAAGAGCTGAGAGTGCTTGCATGTGTCGGTCCAGGAGGATTGCAGGGAAACAATTGGTAAACAAGCCACAGTTGGCACCGGGGAGAGCGTCTCTTATTTAACCAGCTGGGGGATAACTTGGTGCCGGAGTTTATTGCAAGATCCTTTGGTGTGATTGCTGCCGGCACTGGCTCCGTGTTTCTTGTACCCTTGTTGCCGTGACCCTTTGACTTTGGAACGGACTGGACTACTGCTACCTTCTGGCTGCCCTGACCTTGGACTGAACTGACTACTGTGACCTCTGATATCCTGACTCTGGCTTTGGCTTGTGGCTTGCTCTTTCTGCAAGGTCTATAGACTGTTTTCCAGTTGCATAGCTGGCTTCCTTGCTGAGCCATTCTTATCGGCATTTGTTTGTGTGTGCTGGCCGCAGTCCAGGACAGGTGGGACTGTGGGCTGTGTGTGAGAGTTGTTCAAGGGTGGATGCAAGACACTCCTCCTCTTCTTCCCAAACTTTTTTATATTTTAAAATTTACACATGTGTTGAGATAAAAAATTGACTTTACTTTAATACAACTGTTCTATTTTGAATGATGTTATTTCTTTCTAAAATGTTAAAATATGAATATACATGAATATATGAATGAAAATACGCACAATAAGCAAACACCATATTTTATTCATATATTATGCTGAGTGAAGGGGGGTCTGTAATGTCTACATGCAGATGTCAAGGGGGTCGCCCAAGGGTAAAAAGTTTGAGAACCACTGACATAACTGTTTTAGAGGGTAGGAGTAGAGCCCCATCCAGAATGGTTGAACACCAATGTCAGAAACTTGAGAATCAACAGTCACAGCACTCCTACTTTGTTGTTGTTGTTAAGCACCTTTGAGCCTCATTCAGACTCTGTAGATGAGACATCTCCAAAACTCCCTATCCTCCACTGATCTGCTCCGGTCCTGTGAATTCATACCCATGACCTCCTTAATAGAGTCCATCCATCTATCATGTTTGTATCTCTCTGGTATGAATCTTTATGGCTTCATACTGGATAGATGTATATTATTATTATTAACCTTTATTTATGAAGCGCTGTAAATTTACACAGCGCTGTACATGCAATCTTTTTAGTTAGACGGTTCCCTGCCCTCAGGCTTACAATCTAGAAAGACATGACACAGAAGGAGAAGGGAGTGGTGACGGGAAAGGGTAAGAGGTCCAGCAGTTCCTCTCAACCTCCGAGGCCTGGACCAAGGCAGATGGACTGAAGGGAGGGCTTGGCTTCAAAATGGAAGGTTAATCATTATCCAGGGAAAATACATACTCACAAGTAGGATAATACATATACAGTACATAGCAATACAGGAAATGGATCGATAAACAGCCAACAACAGAACATCAGATAGTAAGCGACAATTATGCGATGCCTGGGAAGACTTCTCTGAATAGGATGGTTTTCAACTCCGTTTTGAAGCTGGTTAAAGAAGTGATGGCTCTTGCTTGTGGAGGAAGAAGGTTCCAGGAGTGAGGGGCAGCAAGTGAAAAGGGGCGAATCCGGGATGGGGCAGAGGAAATCCTGGGCTGAGACAGGAACCCTTGACTACCAGAATGGAGGGCCCTGGTGGGAAGGTGAGGAGAAAGAAGGTCTGATAAGTAAGGAGGGGCCAGTCCATGGAGGGCTTTGAATGTCGACAGCAGGAGCTTATACTGAATGCGGAAAGGGAGAGGGAGCCAGTGAAGGGATGCCAACACAGGAGAGATGTGGTCAGAGCGGTGGGTGGAAGTGATAATGCATGCAGCTGAATGCTGGACAGAGATTAAAGGACGGAGGTGAGAAAAAGGTGGTCTTGTCGGGGTGGCAGTGGACTTAATCACCAAAGGAAGATGCGAAACTAATTTTTAAAAAGTTATACCATTATATTATAAGTTTGTAAACTTTTCATATTCTTAATATACATGTTTATCTTCTAGTTATCCTTGTTGTTGTTGTTAGCTGCCCTTGAGTCAACTTTGACTCATGGCAACTCTGTGAATGAGACATCTCCAAGTCTTCCTATCCTCCACTGATCTGCTCATTTCCTGAAGACTCATGCCTGTGTCCTTCTTAACTGAGTCAACCATCTGGTTTGCAATCTACCTCTCTCTCTTCTACCCTCAACCTTTCTCAGCATTATTGTCTTTTCCAATGAGTCATACTTTCTCCTGATATAACCAAAGTATGGCAGTCTCCATTTAATCATCTTGGCTTCCATTGATATTTCTGGCCTGATTTGCTCAAGGACCTATTTGTTTGTCTTTCTGGCTGCCCATGGTATGCTCAGCATTCTTCTCCAACCCCACATCTCAAATGAGTTAATCTTCTGTTTATTTGCTTTTTTCACAGTCCATCTCTCACATCCATACATAGTGAATGGGAATACTATGGCTTGAATTTTTCTAACTTTGGTTCTCAGTTGTATATTTTTACTTTTTAGGATCTTCTCTAGTTCTTTCATCGCTGTCCTTCCCATTCCCAGTCTTCTTCTTATCTTTTGACTGAAGTCTTCACTCTTGGTGATGTTTGATCCCAGGTACAAATACTTGGCATTCATTTATCTGATTTTATAGAACACATTCCCCTTATTATTGCCTGGGAGGGCGGTGCCACAATAAGACATGAACCATATGTGGAGGAAAGGCCACAACTTTATTCACGCAAAACCAGCAGCCAAAAGGTAGGGTTGGCCAAAAGCATGAGGTCTGGTTCATCGTACAACCCGCTGTTGTAAGATACTGGCCAGTCATATATCAGCAAGATATCGGGATGAGCTAGGGGCTGATGGAACGCCCTCTCATATCCATGCAACCTAGTGATTGCATTCAAATTAAATCCCCTAGTCACCGGGAAGCGGTGTCATGTTATGGCCCCCGCAATGGCCACAACGCATGTCCTCATCACTCCCGTGTCCCATAGGGACTCCCGATACAGTGCTATGCAACCATATAGACCATGACCACCAGATCTAGACCCTCTGCTGCCACCACAAAAGGCAGGTACACAGTAACGCCTGCCGCCAACCCTACCAACACAAAGCGCACAAAGCAGGAGTCCAAGAGGAAACTGCCAAGCCGGCCTGCAATCCTGTCCAAAAGGGCATATTGAAAGGAAACAGCATGCTCCACTCGCGTCCAAGGCAGCGAACCAACGGCAAAACGCTGGTGCTGATTGTCCAAACCTTTAGCGTGTCACAACTGAAAAATAGAAATTAGCAAACAATAATAAGCTGCAATCTTAACAACACAAGCAGCAACGGAAAACATGGAAACCATTCCCATGAAGTAAGGGAAATACAAGGAAATAACTGACATTGCAAACCCCAGAGCAGGGTCAAATAGAAAGCTCCCAATGGCAGCTATTTGGAAGCAAGCCCAACTCCAGGATTAATAGGAGAGGCAGGACGCCTGGCCCAAGAAAACTGCGATGAGGAAGGAGCATCAGGACAAGACATCCTGGCATGTGAGCCTCTACAAAAGGAACAAAGGTGATCGAACTTGCACTGGGTGTGTATGCACTTGCCAACATTAAAATCCCAGCACAACAGACCCTTATCAGCAAATTGAGATGAAACTTGGGACAGTGCTCATGGCGCAGCCCGAGTGCCTACTTCCAGCAGACAAATTTCATTGTGGAGCAGGTCCCAACGCTCCCTGGAATTCTGCGAAGCATGCTGCCTGAATGCCGCATCGTAGGCGATAGCCGCTGTGTCTCCTGCAAAAGCCTTGGCCCTGAGAACATTAAGCAAATGGCCGTCTAAATGCCACGCTCGCTCAGGGAAGGCCATAGAGACTACCGCTTTAAAGATAGTGAAGCCCTCCAACCAGTTAGCAAAGGTGTGCTCAGCCGGTGCAACCTTGGGCTCCTTCTTGGCCTTCTTCGTCGAAGTAACAGCAATAGCCTCCTTGCCCTTAGGCTGGAGGAGGGTGAAGACATCCACATAGCATCCCCGAAGAATGAGCTTTCTAACCTTGCTAGATAAGTGAGCTCCCGGAGGGCGCTCACCTGGAGCACAAATGGGTAAATCATTCATCTGTGGATCTACCCACACACCCTGGAGTCCTGGACGCCAGGCACGCCTCATGATGGCCCAGCGAGGCAGGCCAGGAACCAAGGCATGATCAACCCAAAAACCATCCCTCCCGCATGGAACATTAGGTCGAGGTCCACCTGCAACTGCAGGTTGCTTGGACCCCGCAAAATGGGCCATTTGCCATCTCTTCTTGGCCTTCCTTTTCCTCTTCCGTTCCTTGCACCGATCAGCCAATGATAACGCTCCAAGCCCCCTTTCATCATCTGATGAAGAAGAAGACGAACTGGAACTGGACAAATCCGAGGAGCTGGGCACTGGTTTCCTCGCCATGTGAGATGCAGGAACAAAAGAAGGCGCAGCAGTGGCAGGCTGACTGGAAGTTGTAGCCTGCTGAATTAGGACAGCAATGGACCTTGATAAATTGGTGACTATCTCGGGTGAAAGTGAAGATGCCATCTCAGGCAGTGAAAGAGATGAATCTGTGGGAGGCTCTGCAACAGGCGTCCCTTTGGGAGTGGAAGCTCTGTGTGTCCGTGCCATGCCAGCCCATGACCTTCTGGGCAATGCAGACTGACCCCTAGTAGTAGGCCTGGATGCCGAAGGCACAAGAGGTGGCTTTGGAGGCATACTGACAAGCCCAAAGAACCAGCAAAAGCAAGCCACAAAACCGCACCAGGCAAAATAAACCAAGTTCAAAAACTTACTTCAGCTGAGGCTGAGAGAGTGTGCCTACAAAAAAGGTGGGGGGAGGGCACCCCACTGATAACTGTCAATGAGCCTGTCTGGAAGCGTCTCCCAAGAGCTCTGTTCCAACTAAAACCACTAGGCCACACAGTCACAAATTACAAAAGAAGAGTGCAGGGCTCCAGCAGGCCTGAAATTGCCAAAGCAACAAAATGGCCACTGGGCCAAAACAAAATGGTGGGCGCAACTATTCCCGCCAAAAAAAGGCGGAAAAACAACAACACCCAAGCGGGGGAGAGGCAAGGGGCAACGCTAGGAGGAGGCAAATGCCACCCTCCACAAGCCCACTCACCTTAGCTTCCATATCAGCCAAGAGGGGGGGGGCAAAGCCCTCTGTGCTCGCCTCCTGCTCCTCTCAGCTTGGCTCTGCACACCAGCAGAGCCAAGCAGCAAATAGCACCGTGCACTGGGCAACTGGGCCTAAATAGGCCATGCCCCAGGGGGTTGCTGGGAAGGGAGTCACCCCGCCCCTAGAGCAGCCGAACCAATCGGTCGCCCTGGAGGACCGAGGCAACCATAGAGAGGAACTATCCGCCCCATAGAGCAGCCTTTCAGAGGCAGAAGTACCTCCCTTTCCCTCCCCAGCAACCAATCACCAGCAAGCACGCCCCAGCAAAGCATGCTGGGGCACTCCACTGAGCCTGCGTCGCCACTCCGGCGGCAACACGGCCTGCCCACTCAGTCGGGCGGCCGTCTTTTCTTGACTTCTGACTTAAAAAATAAACTTAGACTCTTCAGTTTTCTACTTGAAAATATTATTGTTATTGACTAAAATTCTGTTTGTTGTTGTGTGCCTTCAAGGTTTTTCTGACTTATGGCAAAACAACTTATGATGAACCTAAGGTAAACCTATCAATGGGGTTTTCTAGGCAAGATTTGTTCAGAGAAAGTTTGTCATTGCCTTTCCCTGAGGTTGAAAGCATGTAACTTGCCATGAAACCAGTTTCATAGCTGAGCAGGGAATCAAACCTTGGCCTCCAGAGAGCTATTCCAACACTCAAACCACTATACAATGCTGACTTATGTTAACTAGTTCTTTGTTTTCCAGTTTTGTATTAGACATCTTCCATCTGCCGGAAAACAAACAAATTGTTGACTCTAACTTTCACTTGATGAACAAGCCATTTCTTGTGCATCCAGCTGTGAAGTAATTTGTGAATTGCATTGTGTATTTGGTTGCACAACATTGCCATTACCTAGTATCATAGGGCACTATCAGTGAATAACTCTGCATGCCAGATTTATATTATACAACTCTGATGAAAAAACTCAGCTAATATGTCATAAACCAATATGAAATAAGGACAGGAAGCACATGCAGGTGAGCAGCTGAGGAACTAAATTAGAGTGAGAAAAATTCACATCTCTAAAATAGCACTTTGCCTCTGATACTAAAGTCACCTGTCAACTTAGGGCAACCCCATGAAGTACTAAGAGATAAAACAGATAATATGGCAATTCTTAACAAATGTGATTATGTGATGATGCTGTATAAGATGGCAATTCCTTACAAGTGTTCAGAGTTCATAGTTGACTTTTAGTGGATATTTGGTAAGATGCTAACATGATGTAAGATGAGTGATACCTTACATGGAATGTAAAGTCACAATTTATAAGATATATGCCTTGACAATGAGAAGTCTACATTCCTCCGCAAGGAGAGTGGATTTGCCACTTTAAATATAATAGCTTAAAGGATTACTAAACTGTCTGCTAATATTACCATATTAAAATTTTTGAAAGTCCAAACCTTAGAAGTACTTAAGTGGAGTGTTGATGCCAAATTTGCCTGCTTGGATTATTGGTTGAGAGCTCAAGTAACCAGAATGAGAAGCACCTCCAAAAAGATACAGGTTAGATGACAAATGTCAAAGAACCCTTCATGCCTCATTCTAATAGGATAGGGGAGGTACACCTGTTTCACATTTGCTTCAAGAGGGAAATGCATATACATCATAGATATGCTAGCTAGATATTAGATGTAGAACAGTGATGGTGACTATGTGGCTCTGCAGATGTTGTTGGAGTGCAACCGCTCTCATTTCTCACCGTAGGCTATGCTGGCTAGGAGTAATGTGATTTGTGGTGCAACAACATCTCTGCTGTAGAGCAAAGGACTATAGAAGAAGGTCCATGTGTTTTGCAATTCTGTAAATGCTTATGTATGAATATTTCTTCAAGACATTCTTCAGCAGAATCATTCCAATGAATATCATGCAATGGTCTTGTACAAATATGCAGTCTGCATGTTTATTTTGCTTCCTATATTACAAGAAAAGACTGAGGTTCTAATTATTACTCTTTCCATAATGGAAAGCAAGAGGAGAAATCTAAGATGAATTTTTGGAGACCCTGACGCTGTGAATAGAGGGTATGGTTCCGATAACAGATAGCAAAGATTGAATTTTCAATCAAAAATGAGAGGGGAGGTCTCAGAATGTTTATTTATTTATTATTATTTTATTTATTTGTCTCTTACCTTTCTTCTGCTATAAGGAGTCAGAAGACTAGATGCATTATAAAGGAAATGTGTGGGCTAGATTCCTTTCTTGAAACCTAAATGATGAACTAAAATTTTTATATGCCCAAATGTCATGATGATAGACATGCATTTATGCCACAGAGCAAATATTCATATGATAATGAAATCATAGAGTTGGAAGAGACTACAAGAGCCACCTAGTCCAACCCCCTACCATGCAGGAATTCACTGTTTAAAAAACCTCTGAAGAAGTAGAATTCATCACCTTCTGAGGCTGTCTGTTTCACTGTTGAACACCCCTTACCTCTGGAAAAGTCTTCCTAATATTTAAATTGAATTACTTTGTTGTAATCTGAATCCATTGATTCATATTATAGTCTCTGGAAGAACAGAAAACAAGATGCTCCCTTTCTTACATGGCATCCCTTAAAATATTTAAGGGTGACTATCCTATCATTGAGAGGCAGTGTGGTGTAGTGGTTTGAGTGCTGGATTACGAGTCTTGAGACCAGGATTTGATCTGCTGCTCAGCCATAAAGCACATGGTGACCTTGGGCAAGTCACATGCTCTTCGCCTCAGGGGAAGGCAATGGCAAATACCCTCTGAACAAATCTTGCCAAGAAAACCCCATGATAGGGTAGCCATAAGTTGGAAATGACTGAAAGCCAAAACCAGCAACAATGACAAATTCTATCATTACTCCTCTGCTCCAAGTTAAACACATTCAGCTTCCTAATATCCAGCTCCATAATATCCTTCTTGATTCTTGATATATAGTGCCCAGAACTGGGGATGATATTCCAGGTACCCTTTCCCACCACAAAATGGTAGCACTATGATTCTAGTGCTATGGTTCTAACCAATGAATCTGAGGATTTGCAGTTTAAGAGCTACTTAGAATTCTCATCCAGAGAGTTCTAGCACTTCATCAAGCTACACATGCCAAGTTTCCATAGGGCATAGCATGTCATGGCACTTAAAGTGGTAACTGTGTAGAGTGAAAGCATCCCAAGTGAGGTTTGACCAAAGCAGAGTAGAACAGTACTATTACGTCTCTCAATCAGGATAGTATAAACCTAAGTCTAGAAGAAATATTTAAAGTCATGTTAATCAAGTTAAGGTGCTGGCTGTTGTTGTACTATCCCTTTCAGTCCAGATATGACTGATATTTGAGAAACCTGAGAGGCATTTGAGAGTGTTGCTGCAGTGAATTGTATGTATTTAGACACTATCCCCATTTTAAACAGCTAAATGGCAGTGAAGTATAAGAATTAACAGAAGTCACTGAAGAAATTGTTGTGTGAAGATAGAAGTTGAGGCTCCTTCATCTGGAAGGTAATCCAGAATCCCCCCAAAATCCACAACACTTATGTTCCCAAGCATTTCAGATCAGGAATACTCAACCTCCCCTCTCGACCCTTGCCCATCATGGCTGGCTGTCCAGGGGGGGATGCATTGAGGAGATTCCTCAGGGATATCATCAATGCATCCTTCAGGGAAGGGCATGTTCCATCTTGTCTGAAGGAAGCGGCTGTTAAGCCGCTTCTGAAAAAACCTTCCCTGGACCTCCTGGATATGAACAACTACAGGCCTGTTTCTTTGCTGCCATTTTTGAGCAAGGTAATCGAGAGGGCGGTTGCTCTTCAGCTCCAAGCTGTCTTGGATGAAACCAATTATCTAGACCCATTTCAAACCGGCTTCAGGACAGGCTTTGGGGTTGAGACTGCCATGGTTGCCTAGATATTAGGATGAGGGACAGCTGGTTAACAAGACTACATGTGAAAGGGATCTAGGTCTTAATAGACTACAAGTTGACATGAATCAAAAGTATAATGTGGTGGCGCTAAACATTCTAGGCTGTATCAATACAAGTATGTTTTTAGATCAAGTATAGTGCCACTCTATTCTGCTTTGTCAGGACTCACTGGAATACTGTGAACAGTTCTGGCAACACAATTCAAAAAAGATGTGTGAAGTTGGAGCATGTCCAGAGGGGGCTGACTAAAAATGATGAACGGTCTGGAAACCATGCCCAGAGGAGATACTTAGGGAGTGGGTATATTACCTAGGAAGAGAAGGTTAAACAGGCGATAT
>NC_056524.1:259082062-259185230 GCF_019175285.1 Sceloporus undulatus | reverse complement strand
GCGATATGATAGCCCAGTTTAAATATTTGAATATTTGAAGAGGTTTAATTTGAGGGTGGAGAAAGCTCATTCTCTGCTGCTCCAGAGACTAGGACATGGAGCAATAGATTAAAACTATAGGAAAAGAGATTCTAGCTCAACATTTGGAAGAACATCCTGGTAGCAAGAGTTTTTTGACAGTGGAATACACTATTTGGGAGTGTGGGGGATTCATCATCTTTGGAGGTTTTTAAACAGTAGCTGGATGGCCATATATCAGGGGTACTTTGATTCTGTGTATCTGCATGACAAGGAGTTGGACTGGATGATCCTTGTGGTCTCTTCCAATTCTATGATTCCATGATTTTCACAGGCCAAGGAATCTGACAATACTAAGAGCAAGTGTCTGGGTTTTGCTTTTCCTCTCTATTTCATTCCTTTTTATGTCAAGTCTTTATAGATTGTAAAGACTAGGAGAGAGAAAGGACTTGCAGCTACTCTCACCTGTTCTATCCTGATATATTTCCTTGCCTTTCTAACCAAACTGTAGGGTAGCAAGCCTGAGTCACATTAGCTCTAGGTCCAATTCAGTTATGAATGTTACAATCCTAACATAAGGGTAAGTCAGATATGGCAGTTAAAATTAGACACAAGTTGTTGTTTTTCTGCTGCCAGAAATGCCCTTCAGTGGAGATATACTGACAGGGACATCTGAAAGCAAATGAGCTTCTGACTAAGATTTGATAGCAAAAGACATGGGAAAGGGAGAAAGAAATGGCAGGATGGAGAAGTTTCAACACACTTTTATTCCAGGGATCCAGTTACAATGCCAGTGTAAATTTAGTCCATACAATGTGAAGGAGTTGAATTAAATAGAACTTCAGCCACCCTTGTATTGGTTTAGCTGGCCTTTGGCTATCTAGGAAAGTCAGGATTAAGTTCATTATAAAAACAAATCAGTTTCAGAGTAGGTCAGAAATAGTCTACTGCTTTTAAAATAATCTGAACAATAGTACCATTAGCTAACAAACCATTTGTTGACAAATCAGAAATCTTGGAATCTAGCAGCTACTAAGTGAAGATGAAGGTGAAGGTGAAGGAGATCCCTGGGCCTTTCAGGTATATCTTTTAGGCCAGTCTTCAGTCTTTACTATCAAGGTGAAAACAAAAGAACTTTCTTTGTGCTAAGTTGTGTTGTGACAAGTACAGCACCAATTTGAATTGTGGGTGTGCTGGAGCTACACCAAGACTGATGGTAAAGGCAGTATCATATTCTCCTGATCCCATGATTTTAGAATCTTCACATACAGCTATGACATCTCTCAGTGTGCTTCTGAACCTCTTTGATGCTCATGAGAAGTAAGTTTCAACAGATACTACACTTGGACAGAAATAATGAAATGCACATATAAAGGATGGGAGAAATCTGGCTTGACAACAGTACATGTGAAAGGGATTTAGGATTAACATTATCATTATCATCATTATTATTATTGACCACAGTAGTAGACCAAAGGTTGAACATTAGTCATGAGTGTGATGCACCAGTTTAAAAAGCCAATGCATTTGTAGGTTGCATCAACAGGAGTATAGTATCTAGATGGAGGAAAATAATAGTATCACTCTATTCTTCTTGGGTCAAGCCTAATCTGGAATCTAGTTCTGGGCACCATAATTCAAAAAGGATGTTGGCAAGTTGGAGCATGTCCAGAGGAGGGTGACCAAAATGGTAAAAGACCTGGAAGCCAAGTCCTATGAGGAGTGATTTAAGGAGCTGGGTATGTTTAGTATGGTGAAGAGAAGGTTCAGCCCTGTTTAAATATTTGAAAGGATGACATACTGAGGATGGAGTAAGTTTGTTTTCTGCAGCTCCAGATAATAGAACATGAAGCAATGGATGAGAATTACAGAAAAAAGATTCCACTGCAACATTAGGAGGAAATTCTGACAGTAAAAGCTGTTCAACACTGGAACACACTCCCTTGGAGAATGGTGCAGTTTCCTTCTTTGGAGGTTTTTAAACAGAGAGTGGATGATCATCTGTTGGAGGTGCTTTGATAGTGTATTCCTGCATGGCAAGGGTTTGGACTGGGTGGCCCTTGTGGCCTATTCCAACTCTGTAATTCTCTTTTTACTTAATGTCAGGCTTAGATTAGAATGGGATGTTGACTTCAGTGCCAACATCTATGAATCTAGTCATTACAACAATAGCTTTAATGCTGCAACTGCAGGAATGTCAGTGTGATATCACAGGAAGGAAAATATGTGTACAGTGAATACTTCAGATTGGGATGACAGCTGGCTCCCTGTTTTGCTGATGTACTTTTCTTTTCCCTAATTCACAGTTGGAGCTTTCTTTTCAAAGCATGCCAGGTCATCTTGTCTCTGGGCAAAAACATGGTGTCAACTTAGGGTAAATACACTCTTTGTACTATCAAGAGAAACAATGACAAAACATGGTCAAAAATTCTTGGAAGCTCTCATTTACAAATATGCCAGTGGAAATGTTGAATTTTGAAATGCTTATAAGTATTGGATTCAATTTTTTTTGGGGGGGGGGACAGACCCCAAAGAATATGGATGGAAGGGAACAAATCTGAGGATTCTTTAGAAGATAATGATAACAACAAAACACAATATGACACATACCAACATGCCTGGAAGACTGCATGAAACTCATGCCCAAAGGATGCAAGAACACAAGGCATTCCAATTGCAGGTCAGGGCTTTGAGGGCACATTACAACAATGCAAGCCAATGGTCAACAAAAGTCTAACAGAGTGTTCAAAGCTGGGAGAACATGGGTTCAGATCTCTGTTTAGTAGAAATGTTAATTTGTTTGCTTTAAGCAAATCACAGCAGCAGACTTCTTCAACAGAGTGTGCTGGATTACAAAACCCCCAATGGACAGTGACCCTAAGGTAAAGGACATTGCATATTGGCCCCAAATGAAGATCTATTCATTAATGTCTCTTGGAGTGACATATATGTTGGATTGATTGTTTAATGCTTTTAAAAACATTTGCACCAATATTGTTTTGTTTTCAATTACACTTTAAGCCATTGTGGGTCCCATATGCATCAGGGAGCAGGATATAAATCAAATCAAATAAATTAGAGCCATTCTCTTGCATGCCCAGAAATATCTGAATTGTGTTTGGTTGTGTTTGTGGGAAATTGCCTTCTTTGTGGTTGCACCTAGACTAAAGATCACCTTGCCTAAGGAGGCTTACTTTGCATTTTCTGTTATTTTTGCATGAGTAAAGGGAAATTTTTTCTTCAACAGACATATCCTTCATTTCCTTGGCATTTTATCCATAAATTGTTGGCTCTTTTTCGATTACTCCTGCTTCTGATTCTTTATTATACTAGTCAGTAGTTAAAATATTCATAATTTATGGTCCTATTTGCAAAATAAATAGCCTGTTCTATAGTAGCCACTGCAGTCCTACAGTCTTGCAGAGCACCAAATAACAACTGATCATATAAGATGTTACCTGCAGTGATAGGAACTAACTAGTTAAAATAAATTATCAATTAAATTAGAATTTTTTCTAATAAAAGGGGCCAATTTATTATTAAGTTTATAATTAAACTATATATCCATTAATGAGAGAGAAAACTAAAGAGCCAACACAATTTCTCCCCACTTCCCAGCTGGTTCTTATTTAAAGCCTAGTTTTATTGGATTTTTGTAGAACAACATCTTGCTTTTTCTTGCTTCCTCAGGTTGAAGTATTATAATCTTTAGGTCCCAAGAGTCAAACCACTTATCCAAGAGTAGTTTCACTGGTAAAAGGAGAACATCCTCTAAACCTGAAAGTAGCAAACTAGCTTGGACTGAGGGCAAACTGTTGCTTCTCATCATTTGTTGTATATGTTAGTTGCCTCAGCGTACTTACAGGTAAAACCAAAACTGTCCCTAGCTGCTCACTATCTAGTACTAGTTCTATATTTGTGTTTATTGTAAGAATTAAAACTGCAGGCTCCAGGATGCTAGAAAGAGATGATGATGGGTAGCCTGCCTAATGGTGACTGAGCAGTGATGCTTTCACTTTTGTCAAGTACTGTGACTAAACCAGAGAACATAAGTCCCAATGAATATACAGGAAGTAATCATTTTTCCCCTATGAAGAATATGTGCTTTATTATGGGCACATATTCTCCCTTCAGAAGGCAGTAAATTATAGTATTTATGGAATCTTAATGATCTAAACACAGTTGGAGCCTGAAGGTCAAGGCTGCAAACTGCATCCTAAATTTCAGTTTACAGATGAAGTTGAGTATTTATTGCAGCACTGTTTGTGCTGCTATACTTAAAGCTCTGCCAGCATTTCCATTATAAACCACTATTTCAGAGGTTTATAACTCACTCATAAATCTCTACTTCAGGCTGAAAATGCAGTGCAAAACAAAGTCTCCACTATGGGAGAGATTCTCTCCCCCACAACACCTTTCTTTTTGTTTGTTTTACCCAAATTGTTTCCCCTCACTAAATGTAAACCACAATCTGAAATATACAAAATGCACTGTCAGCTCTCATTAGACTCAATGGCTCAAACCTTTTGAGTAAATAGGATTGTGGAGCTGTTTGTTAAAATGTAAGCAGCACAAGTGAAATAAAATAAAGCCTCATTGTTGTTTCTCATACATCCTTTTACCGTCTGTGCAAATATTTGATACAAGGATTTTTTAGTTACCCCCCCCTCGTTGTCATACTTGTACAGCCAAAATATTCAAGAAAATTGTCTGAAAACTGAAAATAAGATACTGAAGGTGGAGATACGCTTTAACTCCCATGAAGCTGTTTTGATCCAACTGGACAAAAAAGAAGATATATTGAGGTGGAGAATCCGCTGAACCCTATCCTCAACATAGGTCCAGAGCCTTGGATAGTTCTTTTAAGTGAATAGATTTACTACCTGCCAACTGTGAATCCCCAGCCAAGGCTACACATATAATACCATCTCCCATTTTTGTCTTCTCTGAGTATCTTTTGTTAATAATGATCTATTATAAGGCATTTTAAACCTGTGAATTTTTTGTCCTGAGCAAGTTCTCATTATGACTCCCACTCTCACCTACAAGAATCATGAGCAGGGGACAGACAAATTGGTTGTGTTCTCAATTACTCAGTGGTCTTCCCAGCTATTGTTTTACACTAATGGCTACTAGACACTATTGTTCATTAGCAGCAACTAGCCAAACACTGTCATGATATAGTATAATTTGGAAAGATATTCCAGTGATGAAAATGAAGTGTCTCTCCATTTGTGGCTGCCATTTTCCCACCACCCAAGAATATCACTGTAATGATGTTACAGTGTAAAATAACTTTGACTTGAGCCATCGTTGTCCAGAATGAATGTATGAATGAATGATTGAACAGTGACCACGAACCACAGGGAGATTAGAGGAATGTCAGGGAATGTTGCCATCACCCTTGAAATTTGTGCCCCTTCATGCCACTCCCCCAAAGACAAAAGAAGAAAGACAGTGACTATCCCTATTATCTATGATTTTTTAAAACTTTCCCTATAATCTATGATTTTTTAAATATTTGTTTCTGCCTGTCTACAAATAGTGTTCAAAAGCGCAACAATAATAAAATACAAGTCATATCCTACTATAAAATTGGCTGTCACATCTAGAGGGGTTAATTTAAAATTTAGTTAAATCCGGGAAGAATATTCTTACATTTTAGAGAATATCATGCAAGCTTTGATGTCTTTATTATTACCATAGCTGCTTAGCATTCATGGCACATTAAATCTGTGATGTTACTTAGGCCCGTTACAAACAGGCCGTTTTGTGCGTGTGGAGCGCGCACTAGGATTAGAAAGGGGCGGTGCTTCCACACCCCCTAACCCTAGTGTGTGCTCTGCATGCACAAAATGGCGGGGGCCGTTCCACATGGCCGCCGCCATGAGGACGTCACGCCTTCACACAGCTGCGCCCAGTGGACCAAAGGAGAAAGCCCCTTTCTCCTCCTCCCCGCCATCGCGGGGTGTCCTTGGGGCTTGAAGCCCCAGGGACACCCCTTTTCAGGCTGTAGGGAAGCAGCGTTTTGCCGCTTCCCCGCAGCCTGAAAAGCGGCGGATCTGGGCCTCGGCGGCTGCCGTTCTGACCACTGAGGCCCCAATACACCGGGGAAAGGGCGGGTATAGCCCGCCCCAAATGGGCTGTCTGTAACCCACCATTGTTTCCTCACCATCACCAAAAAAAAACCCTCTGCCTCTTTTCTTGACTAGGACTTAATTGAATTTAATGTTGCTGAAATTACTGTTTAGAAATAAGTTTTTAGAACATGAATATCTATCATGTATTATTGCTGAGATTTACAAACCTGGAAAAACAGCAATAAATACTAAATTAAGAGAAAATGATTAAATTGGTTATTATAGAAGAACAGAGACTATTTTTTTACCTATAGAATCCTGGAGGAACCTGTGGAACTATGAAGTTTTTCTCAAGATTCTGTAGTACATCATTCAGCATCCTTACGCGGGTGGGCATTCTTTCCTTTGGGTCATTGGCTGGGCGCATTTCTTCTGACTGGAACAACTGGGCACTCTCTCTTAGAGTATAGGCCACTGTCAGCAACTGGTCAAAATTTAGGCTGCTACCTGCTAATGTTAAGAGAAAGACATTATATAAAAATACATTTATATTCAGTGGTTGCTTCACTAACATGAATCATTCATGGGGTCTACCATACATCGTTGTGTATACGCTGATCTATAGGTCAAGGGCAGGTTTTGGAGTCAAAATTACAGATTTTGATATGACCCATGGATAAGTTGAAGATGAAGTCTAGGGGCATGTTACAAAAGTTGTAAAAGACAAAGCAAAAGAAAATGATGCCAAAGAACGTGTTTTCTTTTTTTAAAAAAAAAATCCAGCAGGCATAATTGTTTGTGTTCATCCTAAAGGCTGGATGGATGAGGATGAAACTGCTGTACATGTTGACTGTGTGATGTGTGTGGAAGGTGACCAGATGTGGGAGAGGCTAACAATGAATACATATGAAAAAGGATATAAAGGCAAGAGTTAAGATACAGTATTAACTTTTATCAAAAAAGGAACTGTCACCTTCTCTGAGAAGAGTGGTGAAAGGCTAGAGCTTAGTCTATCCCAAGAAAATCTAAAAGAAGAACTGATTGCCCCCTCTTCTCTCTAAGTGCTGCTTTGTGAGGAAATGCCAAAGAGCCACCACTGCCAATTTCCCACCGAGGCATTCAAAAAGGCCAGAAACGGCAACACAGCAGAGAGAATAGAAGGAATCAGTGCTTCTTTTAGGTTGTCCAAGGACAGACTAAGTGTTCACCTTTCACCACTCTACTAAAAGAAGGAGATGCTTCCTTTCTTGATAAGTGTTAAGGTGCAGTTCATAAATTGACCTGTGGATAAACTAACCCAGTTTTTTGGGATCAATTTTTTTAATTAAAATTTCTAGACCTATACATGAGTATATACAGTAACATTTTTAAAGTACTTCCATACCACCTGGTATATACCATGTACCCTTTACTATTTTCATTCAATGGGGATAATAATAGCAGAGGTATATCCAGATAATCCAGAAGTAGAGATGAAAGAAGTGGACTAAAATTCAATTGTGAAACTTCAGCTTTGAAAATTTTGGCCCAAATTTGATACAGCAGTCCTTCAAAGCTGTTTTTCTTAAAGGTATTCACCAGATGCCAAAAAGACCATGAAGATAGGATTTGAAAGAGGAGGCATTTTATAACCAGAGTGCCACCACTGAAAAGTCTCTCTTGAGTAGTGACCCCACCCACAAATATCACTTGAAAATAATTTTCAGGTTTCAATGTGTGTGGGCGAAAGTTACTCCATCTGAAGACGTTTAGAAGTTGAGGCACATGTGAAGTTAATTGCAATAGTACCTATTAGAGAGTGGATCACAAGGGCATGACTAAGATATCACAGTCCAAGAAAGGTCTCAGCTGGAATATCATCTGAAGTTTAACATGTTTTTCTGAGCCACAGAGTCCATGCAAAGCTATAATATAATAATAATAATAATAATAATAATAATAATAATAATAATAATAATAATAATTTATTTCTATTTGCTGACTGATTACAGCAGTCAGCAAATTTCAACAATAAAAACATATTTCAACAATATTAAATACATAGCATAAACTATATATACATTACGATCAATACAATACAGCTGGTCAACTCTCCGTAAAAAGCATACAATACTGACAGAGGTGAGAATTTTACAGCAGGTTTGGTGGGTAGGCTTGCCGGAAGAGATCTGTCTTCAGTGCCTTCCTGAAAGCATCCAAGGTGGTAATGAGATGGATCTCTTCCGGCAAATCATTCCACAACTTGGTGGCCATGGCAGAAAATGCTCTGTGGGAAGTGGTCACTAGCCTGGTATTTACTTAGTCTAGTGATTTCTTCCCAGTTATTCTGAGAGTGCAGGGCGGATTGTGTAGGGAGAGGCGTTCCCTCAAGTAAATGGCCCAAGTCATTTAGGGCTTTAAAGGTAATAATCAACACTTTGTATTGCACCCGGAAGCTAATCGGCAGCTAGTGCAGAGATTTTAGTATTAGTGTTATATGGTCAAACCTCAATGCTCCGGTGACCAATCTAGCTGCTGCATTTTGAACTAATTGAAGCTTCCGAACTTGGTACAAAGGTAGCCCCATGTAGAACACATTATAGAAATCTAAATGAGAGATTACCAGTGCAAGTATCACTGCTTCAAGGTCCTTTTGGTCCAGGTAAGGGCGCAGTTGGCGTATCAACTGAAGCTGATACCAAGCACTCCTAGCTGTTGCATCTACTTGAGATGGCAACTGCAGAGACGGATCAGTGACAACATTGCATCACAGAATACCTCCTAAATTGCAACTCAACCTTTAGAGGGTGTGTGACATTTTCCAAAACAGGATGACTATTATTCTCCTGGGAAGCTATCTACTAATAATGTCTCACTTGGGCTGAGTTTCAACACCCACATAAAAGAGTAGAAAAATTTTAACTCATTCATAAATCCTATTCCACAAATGAGCCAATGTAATTTAGGCTGCCCAAATCTAGGGACAACATCTAGAGGAAAAATTTATAATCATCTTAAAGCTTTTGTGAGAACAGCTTCATAGTATTTGTACATGTTTCTTTGCAGGCACTTTACTTGTACCAAAGATATTGTATTGTTGTCTTGTGGTACAACTTCATCAGAAGACAAATTTATAGTAAAACCTCTTCAGTGCCATTCAGGCTGCACTTACACTGCAGAATTAATACCACTTGACAATGCTTTAACTGTCATGGCTTCATCATATGGAATCCTGGGATTTGTGGTTTGTTGTGGCACAGATAAAGCTAAATATCTCACAGAACTACAAATCCCAGTATACCATAGCATGGAGCCACGGTGAAGGGTCTGGAAATCATGCCCTATGAGGAATGACTTAGGGAGCTGAGTATGTTTAGCCTGGAGGAGCTGGTTAAGGGGTGATGTGATAGCCCTGTTTAAATATTGTAAGGGATGTTGCACTGAGGATGGAGCAAGCTTGTTTTCTGTTACTCCAGAGTCTAGAACACGGAACAATGGGTGTAAGCTACAGGAAAAGAAATTCCAGCTCATCATTAGGAGGAATGTCCTGACAGTAAGAGCTGTTCAACAGTGGAACACAATCCCTCAGAGAGTGGTGGGGTCTCCTTCCTTGGAGTTCTTTAAAAAGAGAAGGGATGGCCATCTGTTGGGGATACTTTGATTGAGAGTTCCTGCATGGCAGAGGGGTGGACTGAATGACTGTTGTGGTTCTCTTCCAACTCTATGATTCCATGATTTTAGTTAAAAGAAATGTCAAACTGCATTAATTCTGCAGGGTAAATTCAGGCAAAATCAGTTTAGACATCTGTAGGTAATAGCCTATGATTTGTTTCAGTGTTGTCCCAAACTCATTTTCTCATTGCTTTAAATAACCAGTTTCTTTACAGTCAGTTGTACAGGACATCTTATATGTTAGAGATGGTTCATTTCTAATGAGCACTATCAAAAATCTATTGTCAAATGTAATTCTTCTACTAACCCTACTATTATTTATGTCTTTCTAAATATAATATTGAATAATGATGGGAGGTTAGGGGGTGATAAAAGTAATCTACCTCGATTTTTAACTTATTTTTGAATAAACAGGTCTATTCATTATTTTTTTGCTCCTAATGGTACCTTTCTCATACTGCAAAATTCTCCAAACTGAACTTCAATTTCTGTTTGGATTAAATACCATTGTCCTGTATAAGAATACGCAAGGAGTGACATTCCATCTTTTGAAGAAAGTCAATGTGATTGCATTACCACCATTTCGTCCACAAACCACAATACATGTCTCAAAGGGGTCTTAAAATGGATGGCTTTCAGCACCTTCCACTGAACATCTCAAGACAATAAATCCACTGAACCTCAAATCCTAGGTAAATTTCAACCTTTTTCCTGAAAATTTAATTATTATGGGCTTTCCCCACAACCAGACAAATCTTAAATTGGTATTTGCTGTTCCAATACTAATGTGCAAATTAGGATGCAATTATCTTTTAGTTTTCATACTTTAATGAATTTTGAGGCCTAGTTTTCAGATCAAAAAGATACATGCAAAAATATGTACATTAGGGGAAACAGCCTCCAAAAAGACATATTAAGATGAAGGAATTTTAAAAACAAACAAACAAACAAACAAAACTGTGTACAAAACATCAAAAATTATGTATGTGTGAAAATGCATAGAAATGTCCATGCAGATTGTTTAAAAATCACAAACTGGTTCACTTTAGGGGCACTATATGTCAGAAATGGCTTGAAGGCACACAACAGCAAAAATAAAATGAAATGAAAAAATATCAAACCTTATAGAGAGCAGAATACAGATTTATTCATCCTTAATAAAGCATGTGTGATTGTATTTGTCTGCAATCCTGGTTACCTGGAAGTAAGTCATATTGAATGCAATGGCATTTACTATTAAGTATGCTTATTCAGGTGTGCTGTCTAAAGGAAACCAACTGAGGCATGATTTTTTATTTTTTATTTTCTTAGAGATGGCAAAGCTTATTAGTAAAAAAGCTATTGTCTAAAAACAATGCCTTAAAAGTCTAATCTTTATGTTGCATTTTCTTTAATAATCTCTATCTTCTTTCAGGACTGTCTGCTTTTTACTAATAAGCAGCAGCAGTCTACTAGAACATATTGGCATGATAATGAAATGGGAAAGAAATGTATACTTTGACCTAAATATACACTACCTCCTGCTGCTCTGAATACATGAGGTATAATAAGAATTTGACACAAACCATTTCTAGTAGCATTTGTGTCTTTTCAAATCAGTTTCATGCTGCATAATTCCTAGGCAGTGATTTTTTTTTCAACAGAGGAGAAGAAAATATGAAAGCTATGCAGATGGGAAGAAAAGTTGTGGAAGACATTTTGTTTACCTGATTTGCTTTTGTAGAACTATTTGAATTGATCCTGCTACAGTGTTCTAACCACCATAAGTAGACAGAAATATATAATACTAAGGGTTACAAGTGAGCCAAAGCTAGGCTAAGGCTCTCCGCTGACATTTTCAGTAATGCTGGAGCATTCGTTCTCTTTTCAGTTATCTCTTGCCTCTGCTCATGAAAAGGTTCCTTCATGCACATGGCTTTTGCTTCCCATCTGTGATATCACTATATCATTATATCCAGATGGCCACATGCAGTTATGATGTCATCTTATTCACTTTATGATACACAATGAGATCGAAACAATTCTAGCCTTCATTTAGGAAATAAAAGCAGGGGAAAAACAATGGTGAAAAGGAGAAAAAAACTTCAAGAGAATAATGGCATTGAATAGTTCAGACTAATATGGTTTTTCTCACAAAATGATCAGTTTTCTGTCACATTGGCCTGTTACAGACTGCCAAAATAAAGCTGCTTCGGGTCTCTTTGGAGATATGCTATTTAAATGATGCATGGGTCCTAAGAGTCTGGAGGTCGCGCCAAAGCCACACTCCATTCCTAAGCATTGGAGTGCAGCTTTGGTGCAGCTTCCGGATTCTTAGGGTGCATGCATCATTTAAATAGCATACCTCCAAAGAGACCCGAAGCAGCTTTATTTTGGCAGTCTGTAACAGGCCATTTTGTCTATTTGGTACTTAACCACTTAAGTGTGGACTTAATTGTCTCATGAGTAGCTGAGACAATCAGCCTGTGTGTGGACTGTACAACTTCAGACCACAGGTGGTATACGAATATATGTGATCCGTGAAATATATTTCAACATGTACATGGATAGGACATATATTTTACCTCTAAAACAAAAAGTAAATCATTGAATTGCAGGCTCTTGATCTATACTGGTTAAATGATGCTATTGAAGTTTAATGTTAATCTCTTATCAGTTTTTCCCCCTTTTGTGTATGTGCATTGGTATCTATGGTTCTTCATTCATTCCAACTGGAAAGGCAATTAAAATTGTGCATCCTTTTTTATGCTGAGATGTTCACATAAAATAAGTGTGTATAGAATGTATGTCACTACACTTTCCTCTTTTCTAACCCCTCCAAATGGGACCTTCTCTGAAGCAGATTTTACAGCTGCACAAATCAATCCCTCAGACACCCTTCATTTGGGGAAATGAAGACAAAACATGCTTTCCATCATGGTTACCCCAGTTTCTTCATAGGAGAGAAACCTACTATGCAGTGATAATTTATGTATGAATCTGCCATAGTTCACTAAGAAAGTCATCTATTCTTACTTTCTCAACAAACAGTTTCAGGCAAAATGGTTGCCTCTTGAGCACTGTGCTTTCCCCGCACATTCATAATAATCACTAAATATTTTGCAGACATCTGCAAGGATTTCTGCATATTTATATCACTGTATATTTCTTTCTTAACAACCTGCTTCAAATATGTGTCAAATGTTGCCCCGTTTTTCCAACAATACATTCATCCCTTTTTGAACTGCACAATGTTATGTCCAACTGCACAGTCTATGTACATATTGCATGTTTTTAAAAAAAACACAGTATACCTATCTCCATTCCACTGTATGGAATCCTGAAAGCTGTAGTTTCACCAGGTGATCCTCTAAATTACAGCATTAGAGTGGCTTAGAATCATAGAATCATAATATCAGAAAATATAAAAGATAGTTCAGAACCAGATGATAAGGAAAATATGGATACAAAAAAACTGGGAAAAACTTTATGATTTTATTAAGAGAAAATGGCCAAACATACAGAATAAAATTTAAAAGGTATTAAAGGAAGAGAGATACAATTGGTTAAAAACAAAAGAAATAGTAGCAGTTAATAGCTGGACTATTTAAATTGGAAAATAAAGTGGAAAAAGAGGAAAGAATTGAGGACAACAAGTAAAGAAATATTTTATGATAAGCAAAAGAATGGAAAAATGAAATGGTAAAGGCTTTGACTGAAAGAAGTCATATTTGTTATATGTTGGAAGATTTGATGATTGATAGTGATTGTATGAATTCATTATTTCTATATGTTGTTTATCGTGTATGATTTGTTGTATATGTTTGTAATAAAAATCTTTTTAGTAATAATAAAATAGCATCATAGAATCATAGAACTGTAGAGTTGAAAGAGACTACAAGGGCCATCCAGTCCAACCCCATTTTGCCAAGCAGGAACTCTCAATCAAAGCATCCTCAACAGATGGCCATCCAGCCTCTGCTTACAGGACTCCAAGGAGGGAGATTCCACCACAATCTCCGAGGAAGGAGTGTGTTCCACTGTCGAACAGTCCTTACTGTCAAGACGTTCCTTCTAATGTTGAGGTGGAATCTCTTTTCCAGGAGCTTGCATCCATTGCTCCGGATCCTAGTCTCTGGAGCAGCAGAAAACGTTAGCTCCCTCCTCAATATGACATCCCTTCAAGTATTTAAACAGGGCTATCATATCACCTCTTATTATTCTACAATATTCCAGGATTCAATAGGATGGTGCTTATTTGAAACCAAATTTGTATAATTTCATAATATGTATGTTGTTGGGGGGTATGCCTTTAAGTGTTTCCTGTCTTATGGCAATCCTAAATTGAAGCATAATTTACAATTGTTAGAAAAATCCACTGGCAACCATTAAAAGAGCAATTGGTTACGCAGTGAAATGATGCTGCATACAATTCAAGTCTGTAGAATAAATATCTGCCTAGTATAAAAACTTTGGGGAAAAATCCAGTTGCGTGTGGTACTGGCAATGAAAGATTCACCATATCGTTCAGCAATCAGCCTTCATGCATCTTTCAAACTCCCCCTTTACTTCTTCTTTTCTTCTCCCCCCTTTTTTACTCACCTCCTCCAATTGTATTTACTTAACAACTGAAAATAAGCAGATGAGATTATTCATCCTGATTTGAACTGGAGTAGATTATATAAAGAATCAGAAATGTCAGATAATAAAAGTGTTACTGTTTCTCCCTCAAGTGAAATACATTTGTAATTTTCTCTTTATTCCTCCAGAATGGTGTCAGAAGATGTTTTAAGGTGATACTAGAGAACACTTCCAAGTGGCATACCTCACCAGATTTTTTGTCAGCCAAATTGTTTATTCAAGAGATAAATCACACTTCTTCCTGTCACTTTACCTCAGCCTAGTCCAATATATGATGTTAACATAACTATTAGTGCTTTTAAAACTACACTCTCATTTCTGTAGGTAAACATAGCCATAAGCCTGGTAGCTTCTTTTAAAGACAGTACTCAACAAGCAATGTATATACTGTATCATGATTTTTTAAATGCCTGCACTGCTATTCTCGTATTCTGATATTTTACCTACAATGATAACTAGAGAAAGTGCAAGTGAGGACGGATTGGGCATTATTGTATGAATGGTATTTTGTTTTGCTTTGCTTTACATTTTGAATTTGGTCAAAAGTTGTAAAGAATCTAACATAATACTGCATACATACCGTACATCTCACTAGAAGGCTACTCTTGCTTACTTTGGACTTGATTTATGCTGAGACAGGAGTTGTCATCAATTTGGTATCATCTGCAAATCTGATAAGCATGCCCTCTACTCTTTCATCCAAGACATGGATAAAGAAGTCAAATAGCACTGGGCCCAGGATAGAACTCTGTGGCACCTCACTGGTCGCTTCTCTCCAGAATGAAGAGGAGCCATTGGTGAGTACTCTTTTGGTTTGGCTGGTCAACCAAATACAAATCCGTCTAAGGGTAGCCTTGACTAACCCACATTTGACTAGCTTTTTTACTAGATTTATTTTTGCAAGGATATAGTGGGGACCTTGTCAAAGGCCTTAGTGAAATGAAGATATGCCATATCCATGGCATCCACTTCATCTACCAAGATGGTAATTTTAAAAATAAACATTGGCACCTGTCTGTCCAGTATTAATGGATATTTTTCAATTTGGACAGTCTGATGATGTGGACAGGATCCTTGGAGAACTAAAAGCCACCACATGTGTCTTAGACCCTTGTGCATCTTAGCTTATCAAACAGGCCCGAGGGGGACTGGCTGAGTGGGTGAAGGAGGTAGTGAATGCCTCCCTACAACAAGGCAGAGTTCCATCTTGCCTAAAGGATGCAGTTGTGAGGTCTTTGTTTAAAAAGCTATCCCTCAATCAAATGAATAATTATTGGCCAGTGTCCAACCTACCATTTTTGGGCAAGGTAGTGGAACGTGTGGTGGTTTCCCAACTCTAGGGGTTACTGGATGAAATGGATTATTTAGATCCATTTCAATCTGATTTCAGACCAGGCTATGGAACATAGACAGCCTTGGCTGCCTTGGTGAAAGACCTACACAGGTAACTGGACAATGGGAATATGTCCCCGCTAGTTCTGCTGGACCTCTTAGTGGCTTTCAATACCATTGACCATGGTGTCCTTCTGAGCCGCCTCTCTGGGATGGGGCTTAGAGGTACTGTTTTACAGTGGCTCCATTCCTTCCTGGAGGGGCAAACTCAGAAAGTGGTGCTGGGGACTTCTGCTTACCCCCTGACCTGTGGGGTTCTTCAGAGTTCTGTGTTGTCTCCTATGCTATTTAACAGATACATGAAACCACTGGGACAGGTCATCCAGAGTTTTGAGGTGAGGTGTCATCAATATGCAGATGACACCAAACTCTACTGCTCCTTTCCACCTCAATCCAAGGAGACTGTCCTGATTCTAAACCAGTGTCTGGCATCAGTAATGGACTGGATGAGGGCAAACAAATTTAAATTTAATCTAGACAAGACAGAGGTGCTCCCGGGCAGTTGGAAGGCAGATTAAAGAATAGGGATCCAGCCTGTGTTAGATTGGGTTACACTTGGCTCTGAACATGGAGGCCCAACTCTTTGCAGTAACCAAGAGTGCTTTTGCACATTTAAAATTTGTGCACTACTTTGTAGCCATTCCTTGAAATGCCGGATCTATTCTCAGTGGTATATGCCTTGGTTACATCCCGTTTGGACTACTGTAACACACTCTACTTGGGATTGCCTTTGAAGAGCATTCGGAAACTTCAGCTGGTCCAAAGAGCTGCAGCCAGGCTGTTAACAGGTGTAGGTTACAGAGACAAAACAATGCCCCCCTTGAAACAGCTCCACTGGCTGCCAGTTTGTTTCCATGCACAATTCAAAGTGCTGGTTAGCATCTATAAAGCCCCATATGGCTCAGGTCCAGGCTATTTGGCAGACCATATTTCTGTATATGAACTGGACCGGGCTCTGCAATTCTCAGGTGACACTCAGTCCCACCACCATCACAAGCATGGTTGGTGATGACATGAAGGAGGGCCTTTTATGTGGCTGCCCCTAGGCTGTGGAACTCTCTGCCCAGGGAGGCCAGAATGGCACCTTCATTGTTATCCTTCCACCAGCAGGCTAAGACCTACCTGTTTAGACAGGCTATTAAAACAGAAAAGTTTTTAAAGCATGGGGTGTTGTATTTTTTTTAAGTATTTTTTAATATTTTTATCTTTTTAAATGTATTTTATTATTTTAATATGTAACTTATTTTACAATTGTAATAATTCAGTTTTAATGTATCATTTTTGTATGTTTTTAATTGTACTGTTTTTAATGTTGTAAGCCTCCCTGAGTCCCAGTTTTGAGGAAAGGGCAGAATGATGATGATGATGATGATGATGATGATGATGATAAATAATTTATCAACAAAAAAATAAAACTGGTCTGCGATGACTTGTTTATGAGAAATCCATGTTGACTTTTTGTGATTATGCTATTGCATTCCCTTCTTAATGCTCACAGATTCTCTGTTTAATAAGCTGCTCTAGAATCTTATCATATAGGTTAACCAGGCAGTACAGAGGAGCCTTACCTTACACAGGGGATCCATTCTGGACCTCCCCCCCCCCCCGTGTAAGGCAAAAAATGCGTATGCTTGAGCCCCACAGAATATAATGGGGCTCGTGCTCACAGTGCAGGAGAGCGTGAGCACCATAGGCGCAAGCGCCATTCATTATTTTGCTGTGCGGCTTAATAATAATAATAATAATAATAATAATAAATTTATATACCGCCTTACCGCCTTTCCAAAAAGGTCAAAGCACTTTACAAAATTACATAAAATACATAACACATAAACAATTTACATAACCAAATAAATAAAATACCTAAACAGTACATAATGTATACAAACCAAAATTCCATCCCTCATTCCTTAACTAAAATACACCCATCATTAAGCAGTGTAAGCTGAAAGCCACTTATAGTGCGGCCGCATATGGTGCGAGTGCACTGTAATTGTTTTGTTTCTTTTAAGGAGATGGGGACATTATACATGGGACTGTACATTTTTGGCCATTTTAATAACAGATGTGTAAGCCAAGTTTCACACACGTAATAATTTCACATACAGTTGTACTTTATTGGGTGGTGCATATCTATTTTAATGTTGCACTGGAGTCAATGGGACTGAAAAGGCAGCCATTGTGCACCCTCTATTTCATAATCAGACCATAAGCAAGGCAGACCATACACGGTTTACTACATGAAGGCCCTGTGCAGACCGAAGCCAGGGTGTATTGTCTATATGGCACATGACCTGGCTCTGCCCCTGGGGTGCCGTGACGCTGCACCACATGGTGCGCAGCATCATGACGCTCCTCCAGTGCTGCATATGCACAATGCAGCACCAAAGGAGCACCATATAGCCACAGCACTGTGGCTATCACACCCATTCCAGGGTGCATAAAAGAGCCACTTTATGCAGCTCCTTTTCACACACTGGAAAGACCAGATTGGGGCACAGCCCCAATCTGACTGAAAAAGAGGTGACTGTTTGCAGCCTCAATGTTAGTATTCAGCAGAACTATGTGGTGTAGGTTTACACTAGACCTCTATGATGTAGGGCCTCAACTTCTGTATTTCTGTGAGTCTGTCTGTATGCATGCAAACTCTAGCCATGATCAGTGAGTTAAGCACAACATTTCATGCAAGAAATAGTTGTCATTAAAAAGCATGTCTCATTGCCTTTCCCCTCAGCTAATCACAAAATACCTGCCACTGGCCTTTATTTTTTAGCATATAACAGGCCTTGTTGATTTAATCTGGCATTTTCTTTAGCTTTGGTTAATTCATTTGTTTCAGTCACTTCATTTCAAGGAAAGTGGAATTATTTTCATGGCACTAATACCACAAAGATAAGCTCTCTCAGTCCTGTTAACTTGGCAATTTTGCTTAATCAAATCCATACCTCCTGTGTCTCCTAGGTCTCAAAGATCAGTTTCATTATGTGATCTGCGCTTGGGTCTAATCTCCTAAATCTGAGATTTGTGAAGCTGTCAGAAGAGCTCATCCAATTATTGAGTCTATTTAAAACACTTGGGGCGTGTATTTGGAGGCCAAGCTTTGTGTCAGGAAGGGCATACTTTACTGGGGCCCAGATATTCAGGGTAAAACCTAATACCTGAAGTAGAAAAGTGAGGCTAACTCTACAGGGTATTCATCAATACCTATTCACCTCTTTTTATGTACAGCAGCATGGCATCAATTCAGCATGGTTCAGTGTAGCATAATAGTTCTGTATGTGGACCTACACTATGCTGCCTCAGAGTGTGGTGGAGTCTCCTTCTTTGGAGGTTTTTAAACAGAGGCTGGACAGCCATCTGCTAGGAGTGGTTTGACTGTGAATTCCTCCATGTCAGGGGGGTTGCACACAATAGCCCCTGTGGTTTCTTCCAACTCTTCGATTCTATGCTGAGCCATATACCATTGCCCCACTCATGGTCTTATCCCCAGTCTGAAGCCCCCATCTCATATGGTCAGTCCATGGTTTGTGTGGAGTGGTCAGGATTAGAGAAACATACGGTTAGGGTTCTGTAACCAGACATGGAATGATTATAGCAGCATTGAGATCCACTGGGTTTCTTCATAAATTTCAGTGTAGATGCAATCATTTTTTGCCTATACCAGATACACGTCTCTAACCCTGCCTGCTCCACACAGCACATGGAATGTCCATTGTGTGGGCTTCAGAGTATAATATGTCCAGGGGGGGGGGGTCTCAGTGCTGTGTATGGGGGAAAGGAATACCAACCTCCACAGCTGCCCCCAAAGGGCATGCACAGGTGTGAAGGAAACTTAAAGTCTGTGTGTGTCCCTAATAGGAAGACAGTCCATTTATGTTTGGAAGGAGTCAATCAGAAGCAATGCTAAAGAAAGAGAGAGAGAGGGAGAGAGAGAGAAGGGAGGGAGGGAGGGAGGGAGGGAGGAACGGATGTCATCCTGTTAGTGGGTTATGATGGTGCAAGTCCAGGTTATCGTAACCCACTGCTTTGGTTGTTGCAGAGGTCTGAATTCTGTTCTGGCTATACAGCAGCTCAGATCCCACCAACCCACTTTTGCATTGTAGGACCTCCTCAATGATGCCTGATACAGTACAGGGAACTGTCACACTAAAAATTCTGGATGAGGGGAATCATCCTGGAAGATGTATCACAGCTGTGTGCTAAAGTTAGACCCCTGATGCGGGATCTCAGCCAGCACACTGAACAATGAGTTGCTGGTCCAGAATAAGAACTAGAGGCAACATACATCAGTGTATTTGAACACAAACTCTTTGGGTATTTTGAAGTACTCTATATGACATGCTCCCAAACTACCAACCTCATAATTCCCTGTGCATAGGAAGGAAAAAGGGAGAACAGTTGAAGAGTACAAAATTTCATCATAATTAACAGCACTGATTCTAGGAACAGTTGGAGTCAGTGTTGCTGTCAACAACCAACATTGCAAAATAGTCCTCATGCTTTGCAGGACTTCCCTATAGGTTGGATATTTATATTAGACAGAAAAAAAAAAAGGAAACAAGGTAGACTAGGCCTTGTTTTGGCATAATTTCATAATCAGAAGTGCTGTCGTTTTTTTCATGACACAATCTGAATTCAGGGGATAAAATCAGAGTTTGTGAATGGAAAAGACCTTGTGTTATTAGTTTGGCTAGGACCACAAAATTAATGTTCAAGCCCTAGAACTATTTTGAAATTTTGGATGTATTTGTGGTATTGGATAAGCAATCCTCATTTTCTCATCTTCCTTACTTCAGAATCTTTCTGTGGCATATGTCAAATGAAATAGCTATGTTGCATTCCATTCATTGATTTAAAAGGTTTCTAAGCCATTTTTAGACAAAGTTTAAAAGCAGTATAAAATAAGAGTTTCATAGACCAATAATGAGCATTAACAGTTCAGTTTAAATATACCAATTACAATAATAATAAAAATGAACAGAAAAACGCTACTAAAACCATTAAAAGTGAGGAGTAAAAGTTGTTAACACCTAGTGCTCAAAAATGGAACTGGTACCAGTCTTCCCAAGTGGAGTCCAGTTCATAACTGAAATATCAGTACTGAGAAGTTCTGTGTCCTTTTGCCACACCAACCCAGCTCTGGTGACAGAAAGGAACATCTGATGATGATCTTAATAAAACTGGCATCTGCATATGGGAGCCAGCAGTATGCATACAGGTGCAGAGCCTACAATGTTTTTTTTAATGTAAAGTTGGTAGTGAAGATTCATGAAGGAAGAAAAGAGCAGAGTTTGCCTGGGACTTCATGTAAGCAAGGAGCTATAGAATTAAACTTTAGAGCCGGAATCCTGTTGGAGGCAGATTACACACCGATGTAATCAACCTGTTCCACAAAAAGTTGTACTTCTTAACAGCTTTGATAAAGAGGCCTCCAAGACCTCCTTGTTCAAGCATTCCCTGGGATCATATCATAGTCCATGATGCTCGCAGAAAAACACAGTGGCATAGCTCTGCACACTTCGCACCTACCTTGGTTCCCTCTGCAGGTTTTGTGAATTATGCCAGCATAGGATTATACAATGCCAGCTGCAATCAGGATTCTGAATATGAATCTATTAAATTTAATCTCAATTCTGTCGTCTTTCCAAGAGCCACATGCCACTGGATGCAACTGAAACAATTAGCCAGGAAACTGTAGCATTTCCCAAGGCCTGAGCCTCTATATTTGCTTTTCCTGTGGTATCCTGGTCTTCCCCTCCTTCTCATCCAAATATACAGATCAAGGTCATCATTTCTAGCATAAAGCTTTCAAGAACTGGATGATAAATCAACTTGAGCAAATTATTCGGCATTACATTATCCTTCTTCCTAGGCTGCAGGAAGAAAGGTGAGTAGGAGTGATGTGCTGCCAACGTGAACTGCAGCAATAAACAAGCAAGATGGCCAGTTATCAAAGTGGGAAAATTATATAGCCTACAAGAACCGGAAGATTCAATGCCCCTTTCCTCTCTTCCAGCCCCTCAATTGGGGATATGCTGCAGAAAAAGAAAAAGATCTCTTGCACTTTGGCCTTAAAATTGAATGTGTCATTTACTAAGATTTTCATATTAATTACTGCTTGACTCTGTGACTCAGATAAACATGCTATTTATGCTCCTATTAAGGAAGTGAAAAAATGATAATTTACCAGACACAGACATATTTCACATCCAGAACAACATCTGAATCAATAAAATGAGCACAAGTTGGCTGACATCCAGCCAACTGTAACTTACCTTTTTCATAATTGTGGGGGTTGGGATTGTGTATTGACCAGGCAACAACCAAAATCCCCCTGTCACATTTTTAATGAATTCTCCCCATACAGCTATTTCCTCCCTGATGGAGAGTGGGAAGTGGGGTAGAAAAGCAGCCATCTATAGCCTTATAGCTGGATGCACAGGTATCTGCTAGGACAGCCTGAAAGCTGTTTGGAGAAAAGACATATCTGTGCTAGTTTGAAAAATCAGTATGCAAAGGGATCTTGAAGCACATTTTTTCAGTTCATCTCAAAGGTGCTACAAGATTCCTGTGAATTGTTTTATTGCTGTGCATCTATCTATATGAAAATAGCTGGATGTTGCCACAGTACCACCACCTCCACTACCAGCCAGGAAATCACTGTCTCGGGGTGGGAGCTTCAACAGAGAAAAAGGTGTGGGGGAGGGACTGGACAGGAAGCACATTGAGTTACAGGTGTCCACTATGACCCAAAACAGATGGGCCAAAAGGACCACACTGGGACTGCGCCTGCACCATTCATACTGAGACTCCAGTGGCCACATGTCCTGATTCTGTGCGCTCCTTCTTGGCTCAGTTCTTCTTGTTTGGCACAGCATCAGCACGGCTTCAGGCTGTGTTCGGGGGATGTGTCATGTAAATAGCACAATCCCAACGAGGCCTGAAGTTGCATCATTTTGCCCATCTGTTTCAGGCGTATGTCTCCTGATCTAAGACCTTAACACCCACATTAGCGGGGGGGGGGGGCAGTTGTGTTAGCAGACTTCTGTTGGCTTTTTCTATTGGCCAAGTACTGCCACATCTGTTATTCTTTTCTCTAGGCATGGTACTGTATATGTCATTCATTATGAAATTGGTTTCATAACTGGTTGTGCAGACTTTTGCACAACTGGTTATGGAATCAGTTTCACAGCAAGCTGCATGAATGGTTGTGCAACGAGGGCTGTGAAACCAGAATTGGGTATCCATCTCCCTGGGCATAGCTAAGAACATTTGCACTTATGGAAAGACACCATTGGATACCAACCATTGCTCACTTTTCAGTTAAGATAAGCAATTGCTCCCCATCCAAAAGCAGTTGAGCACAATACATTTAACCAAGGTTCCTTGAACCATGGCACAAATTACCTTGGAGGTTCTTTTGAACTTCTAATGCGATATCCAGGGCATTAAAAGGCAAAACAGGACTGGTGGCAATTTGCAAGACTGCTGCTCCTGTCAGCTGGAAAGAAAAATGAAAACAATCAGAGATCATCAAATGAATTCTAATATCCAAGCAATATGATACAAGACCGAATTCTATTGGTTAGTCTCAGCTAATGGAGACCCAACTCAGTTGTTGAATGGTGACTCCACACAAAGGTTAATTGATTCAATGGGCCTACTATATTTGGGACAAACAGCAGCATTCAAACTAGAAGGTCCATTATGTGTGGAGCTCCTAACCAGCAGGCTTTCTCAGGATGAAGAAACAGTGTGATATGAACAAAATAATGTGTCAAAGTAGCAAACACTAACATTCAAAATAGCACACCTATAAAGCTTTCTGCAGAAGTGTTAATACACTGAAAGGCCCAGATCTTATCTGAGCTTGGAAGCTAAGGAAGATCAGCCCTGGTTAGTAGAACCTAGAAAATGAGTTAGTGCGAGCTATGTTTCAGAGGAAGGCCTTGCCAAACTACCTCTGAATTTTCCTTGCCTTAAATAACCCCTATGAAATTCATGGGGTCATCATAAGTCAATATATGATTTGAAGGCATATTCACACATATACAACTTTATACAGCTTTGAACTAGGGTACCTTGTCTAAATGCAGCTGTAGAATCAACACATGATTTTCTATGATTGTCTGATGGGCACTGTTGTGCTTATTGAGATTTGATGGACAGTGACAAGTATTCAGGGTTTCTTATTGATCATTTGTCAAATATGGATTTTCTCCCTCATTTCACATCTTTGGTGCTCACTTTTAAGGGAATTAGACATACAGTAAAAACATGTACTTTTATTGGCTTAAGCCTTTTATTTAAAGTTATTATTTAGCTCATAACTCCGTTTTAGAGTTTTAAGTATTGTGTATTAGATGGCTGTACCTGTTTCTGGTTTACTGTTTGGTGTTAGTGTTCTGATAGGCAGACAGACAGACAGACCCATTTCAAAGGAAAGAGCAAGAACTGCAAGGAAAGTTTCAGTATTCTTTGCTTCAGATATAATAAAGAAAATCCCATGAAACACACTGTTTGGTAAATAACTTTGTATGAACTAGTGTCAGGAAAATAATTACAGATGCAGGTGAAACAATATCAAAACTCAAAGTTTTCTTGAAAAAGGAGAGAAAAATAAACCCAGCAGGATTTCTTAAAAGCCCTCAAAGAAATTTGGAGCAAGACACACCCACAGTACAGAAAGACAAAGAGCATACCACAGATCAGCTTGAAACCTACATCCAAGCAGGGGCAACATCTAAAACTGTTGAGAGTGATAGCTAAAGGGGGGGGGGGGGAATACCACAGACGGTACTGAGAAAAAGAACTGTCATCTTCTGTAAAGGAAGAACAAGGAGGAGAAAGAAAGCTCTGCAGAAGAACTGAGTTAATGTTACCTGGAAGGAAAGTGAAAAGTTAGACAGGCATTTTAAAAGACAGGAGAGAAAAATGGCAAAGCAGCAAATGTTGCATTCCAGTCAATGGCATAGCCAGTTTGATATCAAAGTAGTAAAACTTTTCTTCAGTGTTTTCAAAATACTCCTTATTCTTCATAACCTCCTTTCCATTAAACCAGATTTAGCAAATCAATTTATGAACACACAATACACACACAGAGAATTATTTGCAAACCATCCTGCTCTGCATGCATTTTTTTTTCTCCAGCAAAAATGAAAATGGAAAAATATAATCAGCTTGGTCTGAGAAGTGTTAGCGGTGATGGCCAGTTGCACAGATAGGAATCAAAGGAACAAATGGAATACTTAAAGGAAGTTCCCTGCTCAGTTTCTGTGAGTCAATAAACATTGTCAGTCCCAGGGTCTATAATTTAGTGACAAGCCCTAGATGTAGGTCTTGTATGCACTGGACAGGATACTCTGGGGTAGCCCAGAATATCCTGGTCCTGAAGCTACCCAACCTGTCCCTTTTACTCTAGGCTCCACTCCCATGCTACTGCAGCTGTCTACAGATGGATGCCTTGCTGGCCTACTAGGTGTATCCATTGCTGCTGTGGGTTGCTTGCTTGCGAGGTCAGGGCAAGTTGCCCAGTGTGGATCACAGGCTGAGCATCTTGTCCTGACCTCAAAATGAACAACCTGTGGTGGTGCTAGATGCCGATAAGGAAAACTGTCGTGGCATGGGGATGGAGAACACTGGATCTTCCCAGAAGATCAGGAGCAACACATATGTTATTTTACTCTGTTTTAAAGCTAGTTTAGTCCATTTTTGGTTCAGAACATGCTGGATGTCATCCAAGTTGCTAACACCAGACTTGGGGTTTGGGATGTGTTCATCCGAACAGGACAGTGCCAGAACAGGGAGGAAACAGGTTTTTTGGTCTGTTCAGACAAGGCCTCAATCATCAATATCTGTATTTAAAATAATCCTATTCAACAGTGCCAGGAATGGCCATGACCTGCCAATCAGAATAAACCACACTGGTTGGGTGAACAATTTTTCCAGATAATCCTCTCTCTCTCACTCTCTCTTTCACACACACACACACACACACACACACTGTCCTAGTCTTCTCTGAATGATTACATAAATAACATAAATATATGCACCAGTGTCCATAATCAGCATGGTACCTATCATTCCTATTGCCTCTGAATACTCTTCCAGAAAAGGTTAGAGACTTACTATGGCAGCCTCCAATCCACCCTTGCAATATATGAGATCAAAAGAAGGGAAAGGGAAGGGCTCATATCAATTCCTGATCCAGTAAATATTATTGAAGGGGGGGCAGAAATTATGTATTCAAACCCACCTGTTTAAGATTCATAATTATCCTTCATTTCTAGATGCAATACAAAGGAGCTTCATATTTGTGTCTGTGGATACATGTGTGTGTTTCCTCTTTTGCACTGGTAGTGAAGCTGTCTTTTAATCGCAAGCATGGGAAAATTATGGATGGTGGACTGCATGCAACCCCAGGGGCATTTTTGGGTCCTCAATCCCCTGCTGGACTCCTCAAGCCTGCCTCTGGACTTCACTACCCAAAAAATGGGGATGGAAAATCTTTCTGAAATGGAAAATGGCGAACAGAGTGGTATAGAAGTAGAACCCCACAGAAAGTATGACAATCCATTCCCAAAAGCAGAAAGAGAAATGAGGACCCACTTTTAGTTTTGTTTTCAGCTACACTATGGCAGGTTTTGGGGTCCTCGTGGACTATACCACCCACCCCAAAAATGGAGGTGGAAAATTTCTCCTCAAATGGTACAGAGGTACAATCCCATCCAAATCATGAAAATTAGCTCCCCCCCAAAAAAGATAGATGGGGATCTGGTTTCAGTTTCAGTTTTGGTTTTGCTGTGGCAGAGTTTCAGGCAAATGTAATCTGGGGGTATCAATTTGTTCCAATGCTTCCACCATTGCCCACCAATGTGCAATCAAAATCTATTTGCAGTTCTAAACCCAATGTTATTTCCCTGCACTTGGAACTGTAGGTCACTAAAAAGTCACTAAAAAGACAAATGATTTTATTGAGGGCTGTGTCAGTATTAGCAATAATTAAATTTCACTTTGCAATTGCAGAGGTATAGGAAGGAAAAATATCTTATAACTGAAGTAGTTTACAGGTCTCCTGATATCTTTTCTCACCATATCATGTTACAAATACTTTGTATGTGTGTTAATGGAGTAATTGTAGTGTTTATTAAATAACATATGTAGGATGTGAGCCTGGATAAATCAATCACATAGAAGAAAGCTCAGAACATTGATTCTGAGCAGGGTGAGTAATAACTCTGCAGAACATACATCAAGCTCACATAATGCAGCAAGATGGAAAAGGACACTGCTTTATATATATGTGTGGTCTTATTTCTGGCTATCCAAGGAACATTGAACATACATACAAAATAGACATTGTTCTCTGAATTTCATTCCTCTGAATTCTGGTCTCAAATATGTTCTAAACATGTGTAATAGCTGGGATCCAACAGTCCCACAATGCTCCTAAAATTCCAAAATCGTTTACTACATGGAAAGGCTGGTCTTTACAATGCATAAGCCCAAATCAGTATCATGAAGAACAGTGGTTCTCAAACTTTGGTCCTCCAGATGATCTCACCTAACAATTCTAATTTAATTAAATCTTTGTTGTGGGATTGATTAAAAGATGGTAGTGGGCAACAGTGCAGAGTTGAAGTGAAAGTGGACCATGTGCCATGAGCCACATACATTCATCCAAGCCTATTTTGAATTCCCCCCACAGCTCCTATGCCCCACCCAGACCCAAATATGACCCAAATGCTCCCAAATGAGTCATAGCATAGTTCTAGTCTCCTGGGTGTGATATTGGTCATTTTTACTATCTGGTCCCATTGTGTGTGTGTGTGTGGGGGAGGCTGAATTTGGACCTGAAACAGGTAAAAGGCATGCAGAAGGGGGTGATAAAGCAGCAAATGGTCAATAACACTTCTATAAGCATGGAGAGAGGGCACTATTAATCTGTGAGTTAGGACAACTAAGTTTGACCCCCAAATGTTGCAGAGGGGAAAATGGAGGGCTAAATTTTCCAAAGTTTCTCTTTCTCCTACCCTGGGGAGTTACCCATCAATGAACTGAGTACTGAACAATTTTTATACTCTTTCTCTAAAAGAAAATCTTTTGCATTTTGAAATAGAAGCCATGCACCTGAATAGACAGGCCAAAATAAAGCTGCTTCGGGTCACTTTGGAGGTATGCTGTTTAAATGATGCATGCATCCTAAGAGGCCAGAAGATGTGCCAAACCCATGCTTCAGTCCTAAGGACTGGAGCACAGCTTTGGTGAAGCTTCTGGCATCTTAAGATGCATGTGTCATTTAAACAATATATCTCCAAAGTGACCCGAAGCAGCTTTATTTTGGCCTGTCTGTACAGGCCCTAATAATGGCTATAAATTGATCCCTAAATACTTAACTGGAATCCATTCATCCTTTCTGGTCCAGCATGTTGTCATTTTTCATTCTAGATATCTGTCCTTATCCCAGATGAGTTCCAGAAGTAACCCTATCCAAGTAAGTATTACATGATATAAGGATTATATTACACCTAGATTCACAGCCAGATTTGACTATTGGTTGGAAATGTTAGTTTTTTGGACTACTTTCCCCAGAAGCTCTCAAACAACATGACACCTGTCCATGATAACTGGAAGATTCGGGAAACTATTATCCAAAATGGAATTTTTCCAAGCTCCGGATTTGCTTGCGGATCTCTGAGAGTAAGCAAGGACCATATAAACAGATATGTAAAATGGAAACAAACAAAGGGGAAAAAACAAACAAACTAAAACAGGCACACAGTGGAGGGAAACATTTGTGAAAAATAATGAACAATTTTGTTTCAGTTCTTAGTATGCTTTTTTCTTTTTTTTCTTTTTTAAAAAATATTACACAACCCTAAAGTTTTTGGCAATAGTAGTAGTAGCTACTGGTTAGCAATAGACAGCTAAGTGGACAGGCTTTATTTGTGTGTTTTAAACAGCAAATTCAACAAACATCTAATTGGACATGATACAGTTTGGGTCAGCAGAGGGCTCTCTGACAGAAGACTGGCGTAATTCAAAAGCTACTACAAATGAATTACAACATAATAATTCATAAAAGATAGATGTTTTGGAACAAGACCCGATTAATCTCTGCAGCATTACAAATGATAACTGCCTTTCTCTAAAAGGAAATCCTTTCATATATTTTATTCACAATTTGGAATATTTTGCTTAGGAAAGAAAGGTATTAAATGACCAAGGAATATCTTATATTCTTGAATTAGAGTGAACTTCAAGTAAAAAGAATCTTGAAAAATGTTAGACATTGTCTCAGAGGGAAAGATCATATGCTAAATTCATACCTTTGTTGGTTTATCATGCAATGTCCTTCAGGTACATATGGGGTTGCTGTTAAGAGCATGATCTGACAAGAATTGCTTGGAGATTCCAGCTGCATGAACCAGCACAACCATGCAGAGTAGGGACTGGGTTGGGTGAGGTAGAAATACACCCATCACAATACAGTGTGCTCACGCCATATGCAGGCGCACTATACGCGGCTTCAAGCATATGCTAAAGCAGTACGACAATAAAACAAATGGCATGCATGCTTGTTTACAATGGGGCATGAGCATATGCATAATTCCTCTTATGTGGGGGGATCCAGATGTTATGCCTAAATATGGTATTTCAAGAGATGTAGGGAGTGTGAGACTGTATCTGTTCCCTTTCTTTCCAAAGTAAAAAGAACAAAAATTGAAAACAGACAATGAAATATTAATTTAATAGAAATGGTCTTTACTCATAATCTTGAGTTATGTCTCCATTCCTTCCAATGTCCCGCATATTCTGGCTCCATTCTCTCCAATACTGAACTATCCAGATTCAGTGGGAAGGGACCTCTAGATGCATTCAGCAGAACAAACATGAAAAATCCTTCATGATCCGCAACATGACAAGACAGGATTCCAAGTAATCTGGAAGCCTCTAAATACATGTTGAACATGAGGAGTAGTACTTGTCAGCTTTTTCCACTCAAAGGTGAAGATTAGATTGGGACACTCAAGGGAGGTTATGCCCCTACAGAAGTTGAGTTTCTCTATTTTGATGTAGTAATTGAACAAGGCTTAAGATTTGCACAGCATGGGAAGCCCTATATCATGATAGCATGATCTCACATGCACACACACAAAGAGAGCAGCATGAATAGTATCTTTCAGATAATATAGAATCATAGAATGATAGAATCGTACAGTTGGAAGAGACCACAAGGGCCATCCAGTCCAAACCCCCTGCCATGCAGGATATCACAATCAAAGCATCCCCGACAGATGACCATCCAGCCTCTATTTGAAGACCTCTAAGGAAAGAGACTCCACTACACTCCAAGGGAGTTTGTTCCACTGTCAAACAGCCCTTACTGTCAGGAAGTTCTTCCTAATGTTGAGATGGAATCTCTTTTCCTGTAACTTGCATCCATTGTTCCACGTTCTAGTCTCTGGAGCAGCAGAAAAGAAGCTTGCTCCCTCCTCAGCATGACATCCCTTCAAATATTTAAACAGGGCTATCATATCACCTCTTAACCTCCTCTTCTCCAGGCTAAACATCCCCAGCTCTCTAAGTCGTTCCTCATAGGACATGATTTCCAGACCCTTCACTATTTTAGTTGCCCTCCTTTGGACACGCTCCAGTTTCTCAACATCCTTTTTGAATTGTGGTGCCCAGAACTGGACACAATATTCTAGGTGGGGCCTGACAAAAGCAGAATACAGTGGCACTATTACTTCACTTTATCTAGACACTATACTTCTATTGATGTGGCCTTTTTAGCTGCTGCATCACACTGTTGATTCATCTTCAATTTGTGGTCTACTTGGACTCCCAGATCCCTTTCACATGTAGTTTCATTCAGCCAGGTGTCCTCCATCCTATATCTGTGCATTTCATTTTTCCGCCCTAAGTGCAGTACCTTACATTTCTCTGTGTTGAATTTCATTTTGTTAGCTTTGGCCCAGTTTTCTAGTCTGTTCAGGTCATTTTGAATCTTGATCCTGTCCTCTGGGGTATTAGCTACTCCTCCTAATTTGGTGCCATCTGCAAATGTGATAAATATGCCCCCAATTTTGTCCTCCAAGTCATTGATAAAGATGTTGAATAGCACTGAGCCCAGGACAGAGCCCTGTGGGACCCCACTGGTCATGGCATATTGACTTAAGAAACTGTAGTTTAAACAAACTGCCTTTTGCTGAGTTTAGAAGTAGTAACCAACCAGAGTTTGTAGTTAACTGGGGATTGAAGCTTTAAACTTTCATTTTTGCCACCCATTAGCTCACTGAATACACACATAGGCGGGTTACAGACTGCCATTAGGGACGTCCTGAGGACGTCCCAGTTTGAAAAAGGGGCGTCTCTTCCAGACGCCCCTAACCCTATCACGGACAGAGTCCGTGACAAATGGTGGCGGCCGTTCCACTCGGGCGCCGCCATATTGATGTAGCGGATGCTGTGTGTCTGCACGTCGCACCCCGGAAGTGACGCCGCAAGTGCGCGACTCGCACCTCGCGGCGTCTCTTCTGGGGCCCAGGAAGGAGCGCGATTTCCACGCTCCTTCCTCGGAGCATCCGGGAGCCACGCAGTTTGGCCGCTGCGGCTCCCGGACGCTGAAAGTGGAGGTGGAGCCAGACCGCAGCAATCCGGTGGTCTGTAATACACCATAGTTCCCTAAAGGCAGTGGATCCCATCTGATCTTGGAAGCTAAGCATGGTCAGCTGTGTTTAGTACTTTGATGGAAATCCAACAATGAATACCAGTGCTATAGACTATATTCAGAGGAAGGAACTGGCAAAACCCACCTCTGAATATCCCTTGCTTAACAAAACCCCATGAATTTCAAGGGGCTGTCATACATTGACAAGTGACTTGAAGGCATAGATGTGCACACACATGCACACACAGAGGCTCCCACATTCAGATCTTATGCCAATATATAGAGACCACAGATGAATGCCAATGGAATAATTGACATGGAGGGGTAGAGCTAGCAGTGTGGTCCAGCTTCCCACTCCAAGTATTCAGTGAAAACATTAGTGAAGAGTTATTATAAATAGCCTGAATTCTAGGTTCCCAACAAATATCTCCCTTGTCATCTTCTATTAGCCTTCCTGATCCAAGACACCTTTGATCCCATCTTAGGAGAAAGGCAAAGTATACATTCAATAAATAAATAAAATAAAATAAATAATAAATATCCATTTGCAAGGGAGTTTATGCCGAAGGAATATCTTGTATTGTTTTGTTCCTCTAACTTTCAAGTTGTGTTGCCTTGGTTACCAAACAGAATCTTCATGGTGACAGCTATAGAATAATATTTTTAAACCCTAGCAATTACACATAATATCCTTCCCATAAATCAGAGTGTCATAGTTGTAAGGCAAATGACATTTTGAATTCCTGCTTTTGAATGATTTTCTCCATGATTCACAGTTAACTTGGGGGCGGTGGGGGGAATAAGGAAAACATACTGCCAAGTCTTTTTGTTTATTTATAGTGGCTGGAATTCAGTATTGCAGTTACGGATGCATAACCTCAGGTTACAAATCCACAACCAAACCGTATTCACATATTCCTATCCCCACGATCATAAATGCCTTCCCCAACCTACTTTACAAGGCAACCACTGGATCAGGTGATGGAGGGCTCTTCAGCTGGCAGTTGGGGCACAGGAGGATGGCATTTCCTGTACTGTCCCACCAGGCAGCAAGGTTGCAATGAGGACCTGTGACAGAGATCTTGCTTCTCTTTTTTCTCATCTGATCCAGAGGCTGCTTGGAAAAGTAGGTTTGAGGGAGATGGGCCAAGAGACACTACTTTGTTACATGTGCATAACCAAGCAGATTAAGTAGAAATCTGGCCATCATCATCATCATCATCAAAAGCTATAACTGATGGATTATTGGAATCGGTATATGAGAAGTAAACAACAGTGTAAACAGATTACTAAATCATACCTCTATAAGATCTTTGAAAATAGATACAAAATTAATTATATATAAGGTTTCTGCACAGTACACATTACACTGTCAAACAATACAGCTCTCACTTTTAGCACGATAGGTTAAACATGATTAACCATAATCACAATTCTTTATAGTTGATTATGCACTGGATATTATTAAGAATGTGCAAAAATGCAGCCCTTCCCAAATCAGCACATGGCTGGATGTCTCCAGCTGTACTCTCACAAATATGTAGATTTGAACATTTGTGTATCCATTATATGGTTGCAGGGAACGGTATCCTATGTTTTACATCTACAGCAAAGCTTGGAAATACATCAACTATGTGGCCCAGGGAGCTTGTTATGAAACCTATTAACAGTTGAGATTTATTCTGCAAAAACCAAAACAAACAAACATAACACCCAAAAAAAACCCACTATTGTTTTGTACTGGAAACAGCATTTTCTGCATGTGAAAACAGCTTTTTTTCTGTTTAGAAAATTATCTTTCTGCATAGAAATATCTTCTGTGAGGAAATGCTGTTTTGATGCAGCACAACCACATGCAATTTCTCTGCAGGAAAAAAAAAATCTCCTCATCAGGGCTTCTCAGTAATGCAAAAAACAGCAAACATGTTTTTGAGAATTTGATCATGGTGTTTTGTGTGTGTGTATTTTCTAATATGCTTTCTATTGTTAGAGTGATTGAAAAACTCTAAGGTGGAGGGGCTCTAACTCAGTCCTACAGCATTTGTTTTGTATACAAATATTGTCAGATGTAGTCCCTATCATTTCCATGTAAGGCAAGGGAAGACACCTGTCTTAAACTAAAATCTTGGAGAAGCATTTACCATAGAACATAATGAGATTAATATTTAGGTCTATATGAACTTCCCTTAGGGTTGGCAGAAATTCCAGGACTTGATAAATTCACTGGGGGATTTTAGATCACAGCAAAAGACCTGCTGGAGTATTTTATAATTAGTCTCTGTGCTCTACAGATTTACCTGAACTGGAAACCTCATTCTCACCTCTGCTGTCTGTTCCCAGGAAAGAAAAAGTACAGGACTAAGAGATGACATTTTTCATGTTGCAAAGTTTACATGGTTTCTCACAAAATATACTCTGGGGAAAACAATGAAAACATCAACAAAACTAGGTGAGACAAACAGAAGTCAGAGGTTTGAGTTCACAACCACTACAATGTTATCCTCATTTCAATTGAAAATTTCCCATCACTTGCAAATTACATATTCTAGAAATTGAGCATCCCTTATCCGGATTTCTGAAATACTCCAAAATCCAAAATTGTCGACATGGGTGGCTAAGATAGTGACACCTCTGCATTCTGGTGGTTCAGGGTACATAAATAAATATGGTGTATATTTAACATAACATGTTTAGACATGGTTGTGATTTCTAAGGTATTTCATTAATATGCAAAAATCCAAAATCCAAAATACTTTTGGTTTCAAGCGTTTCAGGTAAGCTAGACTCAACCTGGTATTTCCTTCTTCTAGGTCTTGCCTCTACTTAATAGGAGTGAGCCACATTGAAGTAAATGCACTGAAGCTAGTGGCTCTGATGTCAGTGAGGTGGTGAATCCATTTTGGATTTTAGTGTGAACTTTAAGGACGTTATCCAATGTGTAGTCCCACAATAGTTTCAGTACTGTAGATTGCTCCTATATAAATTAGACTAAACCTAAGGGTGGTTTCACAACCTCACTGACACTGAAGCCACCAACCTTCACTGATGAAAAGGAGCTTATTCCTTGTTTTAAGAGGCATTAGTTGATTTGGGAGTATATAAGAATTCATTGTTAAAACATCTTTGATGTACAGTTAAACGATGGGAAGTTTTTCTTAGAAAACTAAATGGAAGACTGTAGGGAAAGAAAATACAATGGCTTTGTCTGTTGAATACAGCTGTTAAGACTGAGACACTTGTTACATCTGCAGATACATAGACAATATGACCCAGCCACCCACCCTTATCTGCAGGGCTGGTAACCATGTCTCCAGGCATTGGAGGTCCTCCAGCATGGTCAACATCTGGCAGAAGTTGACCACAGAGATTTATTTATTTATTTATTTATGGTATTTATACCCCACCCTTCAGCCCTATAGGCTTTCTGAGCAGCTTACAATTATTATTTTAATTAGACAGTTCCTTGCCCTCAGGTTTACAATCTAAAAAGACACGACACAAAAGGAGAAGGGAACGGTGGTGAGGAAGGGGATCAGGTCTAGCACTTCTTTTCTCCCTCTTAGGCCTGGACCAAGGCAGATGGACTGGAGGGAGGGCTCTTCTTAATTAAGGCTGGGCCTGATGGCGTTGGGCCTGTCCTTTCACTCCCTCCAGGCCAGAAGATGACAGTTGGCAAAGAGGGAGGTCTCTTCTTCTTCAGGCCCGATGGCTGAAGGACCTTTGGATGCCTGAAGAGATCATCCCACTAGGGTCTGGAGGTCCTTCAGTGCAACTCTATGGTCAACATCTTCCAGACTTATAGTGTTAAATCTGCAGTAACCATGGGAAGGAATCCCATGGATACAGGGGTCAACTTGTATGCAGTTCCAGTCTTGTGGATAGATAATACATAGACATACATCCCAACTCCACTGATTCACAGAAATCGCTTTGCACACCTTGCTGAAATAGTTTACATTTAGAATATGATCTTTCAAATCTTCAGCCAAAATTTTGTGGGAAGTGATAGATCTGTGCAGGTCTCTTAGGCATGTTTCATTAATCCTGCTACAAATCCTTAACTTTTTTCAGATAAGCATTTCATTCCCACACATTCTTAACATAAGCAGGTTTTAAGAGGCATTAGTTGATTTGGGAGTAAACAACATTACCATCAGTAACATTTTAATTGCCATTTTTGCCTTGTGAGATATAGCTGCCATTGTACACTATTGTGAACCTGTACTTATGGAATGCCAAGGTAGCAATCAGTTCTTTAAACACCTTGAATTCTTTCACCCTACACAATTATAGCACTATGATTCCACTTTAACTACCATGACGACATCCTATAGACTTTGAGGATTTGTAGTTTAGGGAGGAATATTTATAATGCTCAGCCAGATAACTCTCTTACTTCACAAAGCTGTTAATAGGATTCTGCAGGATTAATTCATGACACTTGAAGTGAAATTATAGTGCTATAACATAGTGTGAAAGTACTCCCATACCACCAGGGTACATTTACACAAGAGACTGATATATGGGGAAACATGAATTAATCAGCTATAGTGATTGGCCCACCAACTCTCCATAGAGAGCACCATAGCTATGCTTCAAAAACACAATATGCAAATTGCAACTGTGCTCCCAATTGAATCATTGGAACATTGGGACTTAGATAAGGGTAAAGGGGCCTATCTATCTTATTGAAGGGTGTAAATAATACAGATTTTCAGGGTATCTGGCAGGGGAAATGGTAGACCATTATTATTTATCACAATATTTGTGCTCTACCTATATCAAAAGATCTTGGGGCAATGTACACATTGCAAACAATTCAAATAACTTCAATATAATTAACATGTTAAAACAAGCTTAAAATATTAAAAAATAATGATTAAAATCATGTGTCTTAGCATTAGATAAATCTGTGAGGCCCAAATGCCATGTTTGCACTTAGCAATGAAATGAAACCCCAAGCTGTGTGTATACTAATGAGTCAGGATGTGAAATGTCTTTGAAGCCTGCATTATAAAAACAATATTGTGTAAGAATATATGTACAGACCTCTGCTCCCTGATTCAGGCTGGGCACTCTTGTATTAACTAAAGCAATTACGTGTTGCTTCCCTATGCATGTCTGTCTGTCCGTCCATCCATCCATCCATCCTTCATTAAAATATTTTATCCTGGATCCTAAACAGTGTAAAACAATTCCTCCCTCCATAACTGCCATCCTTCGACCTGGGAGGGAGTGAATAGGCTGGCCCAGCTCCACCATGGCTAGCCTGAAGAAGAAGAGCCCTCCCTCCAGTCCATCTGCCTTGGTCCAGGCCTCACAGGGAGAGAAGAACCAGTGGACCTCATCCCCTTTCCCACCACCATTCCCTTCTCCTTTTGTGTTGTGTCTTTTAGATTGTAAGCCTGAGGGCAAGGAACCGTCTTATTAAAATAATAATTGTAAGCCGCTCTGAGAGCCATTAGGGCTGAAGGGCAGGGTATAAATAACGTAAATAAATAAGAAATAAATAATTCCAAATTAAAATAATAAAATAGTTTAAAAGAAACCAAAACATATTAAATAATTCCACAAGTTAAAAAGCTAAAAGAACTTAAGGCCATATACATGCACATCATAAAAAGAGCTTAGGCTTAAAGCCTTTAGTACACAGCTACTATTTTTAATTTGGGTCCAAACCACACTGCAGAAATAATCCAGTTTGAGACTGCTTTAACTGCCCTGGCTCAATGCTAGGGAATCCTGGGAACTGTAGTTTTGTGAGACATTTAGCCATCTCTGTCAGAGAGAGCTCTGGTGCCACAATAAACTACAATGTCCAGGATTCCCTAGCATTGAGCCAGGGCAGTTTAGCCAGTCTCAAACGGGATCATTTCTGCAATGGGACCCATGGCTGCATTTGCACTGTAGAAATAAACCAGTTTGAGACCACTTTAACTGCCCTGGCTCAGTGCTAGGGAATTCTGGGAATTGTAGTTTTATTGTGGTCCCACAGCTCTCTGAATCCAGGAGAAGCCTCTTATTGTGGTCCCACATCTCTCTCTTAAAGTGATCTCAAACTGGATTATTTCGGCAATGTGTTTTGGACCTTGGTTGCAGAAAGAAACTACAGTGTACCCTTGGTATCCACTGGGGTTTGGTTCCAGTACGCCACACAGATACCAAACTCTGTGGGTGCTCAAGTCCCATTATAGACAATGGCACTGTAAAATGGTGCCCCTCATATAAAAGGGCAAAATGAAGGTTAGCTTTGTTTTTATGGAATATTTTCAAGCTCTGGATAGTTGAATCCGTGAATACAGAATCCATGGATATGAAGGGATGACTGTAATGTTGATGCCAATTGTATCTCCAAAGTGAAGGTGTTCCACATTTGGGATGCATAGCCAAGGAAGCCCTTTCCCATGTCCTTTTACACAGTGTGTGTGTGTGTGTGTGTGTGTGTGATCCTATAAAAACACATTTCTGGACAGATTACGGGAGAGGTTGATAGCACTACCTTCAAGTGTCTATGTAAAACTAGTATTCTATTTGTGTTGAAGTAATATATTCTGAAGCAGACTAGCTATTAATAATGCATAATATTGCCTTGAAATAATGGCAATTTTGTATTATATACTCCAAGCAATGAAAAATTAAGCCCCTTTTAATTGTCAATCTTGCCATCATTAAACAGTTTTGCAAAAATAGCTTTTTTCTTTCTCTCTATTCGTGCAGCATATATCCTGCTGCCCCATCATGAAAGTGCTAATTCAAAGAAGAATACTTTGATCTCAGAATAAAAGCTTTATTTCAGGGCAAATTATGGAAATGTGGAAACGTCAAGTTCTCTTGTAAAAATTACGAAGAAGTAAAAGTGATATTGATAAGAATGATGGCTGTAACCCAGAGCAAAGACACCTAGAATGCAATGACTTCCTTTCCCCAGGACCAACATTTGAGCGTGTAAAAACCACATGGAAATATTCTTGCCATCAGTGAGAAAGGGAATCTTGACACACCCAGCTCCCCACCTGAGAAAATGACCAACCATTTCATGATTTTGCATACTCAAATCCCACCCAGTAGATTATTGGATAAAAGTTTTGGAATTATATGCTGTGGTGTAAGGGAATGAAATAAAACAATATATATATATGTGTGTGTGTGTGTATATATATATATAGCCAGAATTATATTATTATTTTGTGCTGCAGCAGATAGGCATCCCAAAGTAGCCACAAGTATGAATGTACTGTTTTCAGATCCACAAAAGAAGATAATGTTCAACGAAATAGAAACAAATTGGTAACTTTTTTGTCAGCATTACAATTTTTCAGTCTTAACCTGTGTCTTTCCTGTTTCCACACTATGACTTCTCCCTAAAAAAAGTTCTACAACAATAATACTTTTTTCATGAGTATTTATCCTAGTATATCACTTTTCCTTTAACATTTTCTTTAATATACAAACCTTTTTGCAAGCAGTTTCACATAACTTGATTCACCATCTCGCTATTTGCACTGAAATGTGCATGTTTTGTGGGTAGTTTTCCCCGAGATAACATTTTCCTACATATTTTTTCCTTAAATTAGAAGCTTGCATAATTTTTTTTGAAGAAATGCAAATAACAAAGAATAACTGTATTTCTGCTCTGTACATCGAATCAGGGAGTGTGAATTTACATTTTAAAAAAGGTGTTTTTTTTAAAAAAGTACCAATTTGATTGGTACTTCATCCTTGCAAGGATATCAACTATGTAATGATTTTTAAAAAGAAAATGAGATTCTAAAGGGAAAAAGTTTTAAAATAAGTAAAAATTCATTTTACATTGCAATATTCAGTGAGTTGTGTGCCTATGAATTGTTAACACAATGCAAAGCTTTTGTATATTATGAATAATAATGTACAACAATGACTGCAAAACTGAAGTGTGAAAAAAATCTTCATGAATTTCCATAGAGGCACATTTCAATGTTTCTGTTCTGTTGTTTTCTTTTTAATTTTGGTTTTAAGTGGTGTGGATTGAGCTAACAATGTAAAGCAGCCATTTCCACTGAGTAGATACTCTTAGGATGCAGGCTGTGTCTTTGAATATTTTTGTGTGGGCTGTTTTGGCAAAGAAAATAGCTGCTACAGAGATAGCATGGAACAGGATTTCTGGACTGAAGCCCAAGAAATTAACTGACGGTCTGCAGCCAAAGAATTGGCTGCTTATTTGAAATTACCATGTAACCTTCTGCTACCCCATGACCTTCCCCCCTGTCCTTCTCCCTCAGCTCATTGGCCCATAATCTTCCAGAATTCCCTGCCAAAACGTTTACTGTTTTGAATCAAGATGTAGAAAAACAAGCTGTTCGGATAATGTATCAGAGAGGCTCACAAGTTGCTGACAAGAGAGAGGGCCTTGTCTATTGTGGTCCCAACCTAGAGATTGCACTTCTTAGAGAGTCCTACCTGGCCTTGACATCGTCATCTTTTCCTGACCTCCACTTTTGATGCAAAGTGAATGGCAACTTTTGAAATATCAATCTTATATCAAAAACTGTTTGTATGGTATGTTTGTGGATATGTTCCTTTATATTACAAATAACTTGGTTAGGTTTTCTTTTAATGCTTGTATACCTTAAATGAAAAACAATGAGTTTTTTAAAAGATATTTTTAAAAACCTGGCAAGATGTAAACTGCTGTGAACTAGAGATGTATATATCTATCTGCTCTACTTCTGAGTACTTCCATTTATTTCTTCCACCTATTCTGGATATATATTTTTGTTCTGTTTGATCAGCTATAATCCAACCTTTTTTAAACATACATGTGCATTTTTGTCAACATGTTTCCAGTTATACTTATTGCTTGCACAGACACACACACACTGATGTAAGCATGCATTTGCAATGTGCAACTTTTTTCAATACGCACTTTTAAAATACATGCTTATTTTTAGATGCTGCTACAGCAGTGAAGAAGAAAACTTGTCCACATTCTGTCTGCAAAGCAAACATCAGGGAAAATCTACATTAAATTGACTGCCAGAGATGATCCTTCATACCTCTCCAGTCACAGCATTCAGAATCTGCATGTTACTCCAAAATCAGATCAGTTCTTATTTGAATTTACTAAAAATGAACTCCTTCAGCATCCCAAGCTAAAACACACATCACCTGTTCTGTCAACATAATAGAAATTCTATCTTTTTAGCCTCTGTGACTGACAGCAAGCAATGACAGAAGAAATATCACTTGATACTTTATTCTCTCAAGCATTTTTTTTATTAGTTTTCACCTGTAACCTCATGATTTAATCTATTTTAAGCACTGAAAAGAACAGTCACTGGAGAAGGACAGTTTATTTAAAAAAACATGGTCAATCATAATGAAATGTCCTCATTGAGATTCTGCTGAAACCCTTAACTATATTTAGAACAGAAGCTGTAAAACATCAGGAACCCAAGACTTATTTGGAGACTGGTTATTCCAAATCTGGGCAGTGCCAAGTCTGGAGGTGGAAAGACTGGGTATAAAGAAAGATTAGTTAAAAAAAATATATGGAAGATCAGAGGAACAGCAGGAATGTGAAAATCTGTCAGCTTCATTTTCTGTGTTTCACTGAATCCTACTGGCATTCTCAACCTATAGTCCATTCCAGCTTCAAAATCAAGTGGTGAAATTTTCTTCTTCACTCAGAAATCCACACATGATTTTATGTGTATTTTCTTTAGCACCTATGATTTCTCCCTTTTAAAAAGTATGTTTCTGCACATTCAGTTTTCATGCATATTTCTCAAATGTATGTGACTTCACATGCTCTAAACTTTACTGAATATTGTTCCCAATTCAACTGTTGGTTATTCCCGCCCCCCCCCCCCCAAGGCTAATGATTGTGCATGGGAGAAAGGAGAGTGTGGTAGACTAGACAAACTAAACAGAGAAAGATGGATGTGTTGAAATAGCGACAATAGAAGGGATGGCTGTGTATATTTGGGTGAGAATGAGAATATGTAAGGGGAACATGCTTACTTTTGCTTTGACTTCTCCTAACACTTTCCTTTAGTCTAGTTCTCCATCCCATGCCTCACATACGGCCCCCGTAAGATTACCCATGATAGAATGCAGCTGAAATGGGTCCATTATGTATGCTGGGATGCATGCAATCCAGATTTCAAAGCCTATTTTAGGGCTTAACTAGGTTTGACACTATTATTATTATTATTATTATTATTATTATTATTATTATTATTATTATTATTATTATTATTATTGAAGTGCTGTAGATATACAGATGTAACTGTAGTTAAATTGGGGTGTGCTGGCTTGGACACTTAATGCTTACTTGTATAGTTGCATGTCATTTTCCCCCCTAACCCCAAGGTCCCCTTTTCTGCCAAAAATTGAAATATATGCAAAGCTAATATATTTTAACATGAAGTAAGAAAAACAGTGTTTTGCCAAGTTTAACTATGAAAATGATATGCATGGTAGTGCCACACCTTGGACCATTTGTGCTAAAATATTTCCATGTCTTTGAATAATTCTCAAAGTAGTTTGAAACAGGATCAGAGAGAAAGATATTTCAAAGAATAATGATAGCACAAATGTTATACTCAGCCAAATGGACTTCACGTGTGCTGTAGTGTGAGTGCTGCCACTTACAATAACAGAAACAAAACTTGAAAGAGACCACAACGGCCATCCAGTCCAATCTGCTTGGGATATTTACATTAGTATAAAGCCACAAAGCAATAGAAGGGGACAGCTACACAGTGTAAAGTTACATCAGTGTAGTTATGGCACAGGTGGGCTGTCCCAACCATATGCTCACACTGCTGCACATCTGATTGTGCAAGTCCTATCACTCAGCTGGGTGCTTTAATTGCACAACAGTCATGAAACTCCAGTTTAAGTGTGCAAGGGATGCACTTGCACTTCAAAAGTGTAAATGCACCAGTAATTATTGCACCAATGGAACAGTTTGTGTAACGATATTCTGTATATGATCCTTGCACATCCAACAAAACAACTAGCAGTGTTAGGGTATTTATGCCAGGGTCAATCATCAACATGATTCTAGGCCCAGTTTGAAAAAAAAATCTCTTTCTCATCTGAAAGGAAGATTTTGAGACTAGTCAACTACAGGGATGGAAAGAATACTCTCAATTATGGGTTTCCTTATCAAAAAGTAGTCTCCTGATAGTTAGGAAACCATGTCCAGAAGAAAAATAGAGCAATGAGATACTGTGGATATAGTATATCTTGATTTCAGTAAGGCCTTTGACAAGGTTTCCCATGACATTCTTGCAAACAAGCTTGTAAAATGTGGACTAGACAAGGTAACTGTTACATGGATTTGTAACTGGTTGACCGACCGAACCCAAAGGGTGCTCAACAATGGCTCCTTTTCATCCTGGAGAGAAGTGACCAGTGGGGTCCCACAGGGCTCTGTCCTGGGCCCAGTGTTATTCAACCTGGATGACAGAATTGGGAGCATACTTATCAAATTTGCAGATGACACCAAATTAGGAGGAATAGCTAATACCCTAGAGGACAAGATCAAGATTCAAAATGACCTGAATAGACTAGAAAGCTGGGCCAAAGCTAACAAAATTCAACATGGAGAAATGTCAGGTATTGCACTTAGGGCGGAAAAATAAAATGCACAGATATAGGATGGGTGACACCTGGCTGAATGAAACTACGTGTGAAAAGGATCTAGGAGTCCAAGTAGACCACAAGTTGAACATGAGTGAACAGTGTGATGCGGCAGCTAAAAAGGCCAATGCAATTTTAGGCTGCATCAATAAAAGTATAGTGTCTAGATCAAGAGAAGTAATAGTGCCACTGTATTCTGCTTTGGTCAGGCCCCACCTAGAATCTGGGCGCCACAACTTAAAAAGGATGTCAAGAAACCGGAGCGTGTCCAAAGGAGGGCGACAAAAATGGTGAAGGGTCTGGAAACCATGCCCTATGAAGAACGACTTAGGAAGCTGGGGATGTTTAGCCTGGAGAAAAGAAGGTTAAGAGGTGATATGATAGCCCTGTTTAAATATTTGAAGGGATTTCATATTGAGGAGGGAACAAGCTTGTTTTCTTCTGCTCCAGAGAACAGAACCCGGAACAATGGATGCAAGCTACAGGAAAAGAGATTCCACCTCAACATTAGGAAGAACTTCCTGACAGTGAGGGCTGTTCGACAGTGGAATGCACTCCCTCAGAGGGTGATAGAGTCTCCTTCCTTGGAGGTCTTTAAACAGAGGCTGGATGGCCATCTGTCAGGGATGCTTTGATTTGGATTTCCTGCATGGCAGGGGTTGGACTGGATGGCCCTAGTGGTCTCTTCCAACTCTACGATTCTATGATTCTATGATTCTATGCAGAGATTCTTCCTAGTTTTTATGTGTCACAAAATGTTTAGAGGAGTTTTTTTTTATAAAAAAAATGCATGTGGATTATTTGTGCAAATTTTTTTTTCCTGCACCTAAATGGGTTTTCTGTCAATTTGAGACTCATTCTGTGCAAAATTTGCATAGGATCATAGAATCATAGAGTTGGAAGAGACCACAGGAACTCATGTGGTTGATTTACACAAAAATGGTACTTTCTGCACAAAGAAATACATTTTTTCTACATAGAAAACATCTTTTTTTTCTGCATAGGAAACAATATCTCTGCACAGAAAGTGATATTTCTGTAAATCAACCATGCATGAATTCTGCAGAAAATGTCTCCAGTTAGAAGTATATTCTATGTAGGAAACTGCTTTTTCTGTGCAGAAATTAATGTTTCTGCAAAGAATCATTATTTTCTGTAGAGCAAATACCATTTCTTGCACTCAAAAAATTTTATTTTCTTTTAAAGTTAAGTTTTAAAATAAAATAAAATAAAAGTTTTAAAACAAAATTTAACTTCATACCTGAAGCTAGACTTTTTTTTTAACTTTAATAAACAGATAGACAAAGATGCTGCTCCAGAGAACAGGACATGTAACAATGGATGCAAACTGCAGGAAAAGAGATTCCACCTCAACACTAGGAAGAACTTCCTGACAGTAAGGGCTGTTCGACAGTAGAACACACTTTCTTGGAGAGTGGTGGAGTTTCCCTCCTTGGAGGTCTTTAAACAGAGGCTGGATGGCCATCTGTCAATGAGAATGCTTTGATTGTGAGTTCCTGCATGGCAGAATGGGGTTGGACTGGACGGCCCTTGTGGTCTCTTCAAACTCTATGATTCTGTGATGGGTAGAATGGCTCAGCATATGGTGAATGGTGAGAATTATTTATGCTAAATACAGTGGACCCTTGTTATACGCTGTGGTTTACTTCCAAGATCCCCTGTGTATAACAAAATCCGTGTATGCTCAAGCCCCATTAAATATAATGACATAGCAAAATGGTGTCCCTTATAAAAATGGAAAATCAAGGTAAATTTATACTTTTTTGGAATATTTTCAAACCGTGTATGCTGGAATCCGTGTATAAAAAATCCGTGTATAAGAAGGACCGACTGTATTGGAAGATCCCAAAGATTTCAACTGAGGACAAATGGGTATGCAAATTAGTAGAGATTGTGGAGATGGCCAAATTAATACAACTAATGAAAGCTAAACCTAAAGAACAGATCTTGCAAAACTGGAACCCGCTTGCAATTTATTTGCAACTATGAGACAGGGAGGTGGCATAAGAAAACTTTGAAGTTTTATTGATTTGTTTACGGTTAAGAAAGACATGATGTTATAAAGAAAGTGTGTTTTTTTCTTCCTGTTGAAGCTATTAGGAATTAAAATTAAGAGTGAACTGAGTACATACAATTTATATATGAAAGGAGTGGGGAAAAGGATTAAGGGGTACACTGTTTGTATTGGCAAATGAGAAGTCACTACTTGTTATCTTTTTACTTATTTATTGTTTTGTTTTTTGCAAGGGGGATATATAGATAATGGGGTATGTTATTGTAGGCTATAGTATTTTGTGCTGCCGTTATAATGATATATATGTTTACAATTTTGTGTGTTTTAATACATCATTAAAATATACTTTTAAAAGAATATACTGTTTTCTGTGCAAAACAAGTGTATGCAAATTTGTCTGCAGTGCTGAATTGCAAACCATTTTTTGAATATTTTTGAATATTCTTCCATCCCTATTTGTAAGGCTAGGAGATCCTTACTTGTCCACCCTTTTGACAATCATGGCCTACATGAGTGAAGCAGGTTAGCATACCTCACCCATTACTATCAGTAATAATGAGAGTTAGAAACTTAAATATGGCAGTTGAAATGAGAATGTTATGGCAATTGCATAATACTTTTCATATATGAAGCCTGGCCTTGGGTGAAATATGTCGGAATTCAGAAAGGATTCATTCACTGTAAAATTACATGGAGAGATTGCTATTCCTTATTCTGTTGGCAAATGCCTTCACCAGTGCAGTGCCTTGTGGGCAACCTGTCCAGGCCCAATGATGCTAAATTGCTAGCTGAGCTTTGCCTCAGATGCTGCTGCCGAATAACCACAGGAGACCGTGCTGGAGGAAAGGCCACAACTTTATTAAGCAAACCATTGGTAGGGTTGGCACAAAGCATGAGGTCAGGATCTGCGAAATCAAACAACCCCACGTTTGTCTGATTAACCACAACCTGGCACCCACCAGGCATTGGGATGACCTAGGGGCTAAGGAACACCGTATGACCGCATCTCCGCCAGGCCCGTTTCACATATTCGCTAAGCCCCTAGTCACCGGGAGGCGCTCTCGCGTTATGGCCCCTGCAATGGCCATACGCCTGCCCTATTCGCCCCCGGGTCCCGACTGACTCCCAAACCAGAGCTCCGTAGCCCTGGTACCACACCGTGCAGATCCTGGCCTATGCTGCAGCCCCAAAGTTGTGACAAAAAAACAAAACTCAAGCGGTGGGTGGGTGGGAGAAGGCTCAGCTCCTCCTCCCTTCCTGCTTGGCTCCTAACCATCCAGAGCCAAGCGCTGACTGAGGGCCAGGGCTGGCAGCACGGCCTATATAGGCCTAAGTCCCGCCCTCAGTACCACCTGACCAGGAGACTCCTCCTCCAGGGCAGCTGAACCAATCATCTTCGCTGGAGGACCGGAACTCCCGGTCACCGAGCCCAGCTCCCAGAGCGTTGCAGGGCGGAAGGGCCTCCCTTTCGCCCCGCGCACCAATAGGGAGCTGGGGCAAGCCCCAGAGCACTCTGGGGCTTGTAGTCGTTCGCTGCATCTAGCGGCAAAGCGGTCAGCCCGCCGAGTCGGGCAACCGCTTTTTATGCTAAAATCTCATCGTCTATCAGTGTAGAGGCAGCTCAGTGAAGAGGCACATGTGCATTCTTGCCCACAGGCTTACAAACAGTTCTGTCTAATCACATTGGATTTCCAATGTTTCATGTACAATCTATCGCCGTATTCTATCTTCTTCCTTGTCCTCTCTTCCTGCCCCCTTCACCCCCATAATACTGTGAACACAAGTCTTCTGCTAATGTTTCTTGAACTTCTCCTTGCTTTTATATTTGCACTGCAAACTTCCCCAAAGCTGGAGCAAGAAATGAACAGCCAACAGTTTAACAATTGCAAATACATTTCTCAATTTGTCATAAAAATCATATCGAGACAGGTTCCATACTCAGTGAAGCATGGATGATGATAAATGAAGGCTTCTCGAAAGCCCATCTACTACCAGTATCTCATGAACTGTTAAACTAAAATAAAGAAAAGAGAAAAGAAAAGAAAAACCAAACCATGTGTGTTGGTTTCTGCAAAGCAAGCATAACATTCTGATAACAGGCTAGATGGGATTATGCTAATCGTTCCCTGCATGCTACAACCTTGATCTAAATTGTCCTGCTGATACTGCTATTAACTACAGAGGGTTCTATAGGTAGGCATTTATGTATTGAGAGGAATTAAGTCAGCAAACTGGTGGTAAATTGGCATACCGGCAAAGGGCCAAGTCCCACATCCAAGTCAATCACAACTGGAATCCCTCTCATTTTTTGGGGGAAAAAGATTGGCATTCCCTGTTGCAGAGTCACTGCATCACACCACATTCTTCCAAAGCAATATGCTTGCACCTGAGCAAGTTAAAAATTGTTCAAGCCATTATATTCCCCATCACCATGTATGGATATGAGAACTAGACTGTGAAGAAGGTTGATAGAAAGAAAATAAATTCATTTGAGATGTGGTGCTGGAGAAGAGGATACCATGGACACCTAAAAAGACAAACAAATGGGTCTAGAACAGATCAAGCTTGAACTCTTCCTGAGGGCTGCCACATCACGAGAAAGCAGGACTCAACAGAAGAGACAATAATGCTAGCAAAGGTGGAGGGTAGTAGGAAGAGAGGAAGACAAAAAGTCACAGGCTTGAATTTGCAGGACCTAAGCAGAGCAGTGGAAGACAGGGAGGACTGGAGATGTCTTATCCACAAGGTTGCCATGAGTCATGGCTGACCTGAGGGCAGTTAACAACAACAAAATAGGGATCAATTAAAAATCACCCCGACTTTCTTTTTGTTGCTCTAGAGCATATGTGTGTATGTGTATTTTTCTAGATCAGGTGTCGGAAAAGTGTGCCCTGTGGAACACATGGAGCTCAGACTCCCAATTTTCACTTCCAAATTCCTCTTGTAGTTTCAAAAGCCTCTCCCTCCCCTATGTTTTCAGGCAGTTTTTAGCTAAATTCTGGTCAAAATGGCCTCAAACTACCCACATATGAAGCAATTTTGATCATACACACATACATGGACACACAGAACTCCACAAATCCATTAAACAAACAAACAAACAAACAAACAAATAAAATTGGCAGAAATAGCAACAATGTAGCCTATAGGGGCAAACATTGCTCCCATCCTCTCCTTAGTTGCCCTCCCCTGATGGAGCCATTTTTCTTTGAAGAACAGAAAGCAAATACTTGGGACAGGGTTTGGAAGAAAAAGGGGCATGTGGAGACAGTTCTTATTAAAACTTCTGATCTCTCTCTCTCTCCTCTCTCTCTCTCTCTCTCTCTCTCATCTTTAGTTTTCAATTTCTGCATCCCTACTTTTCTAACCTAAGGAAAATATGTCAACATAACCCAGTACCATATAAATTTGAGCCTTAGTGCCAGCCTTAGTTCATGAAGTCCTCAGTATATATTTCCATCAGCCCTTACAAAACTAAGGCAGATTGAGCTGGAAATATGTTTAAATCCCAGCTCCGCTGGGAAACTAGTCCCTCCCTCTTTCACTCTTATCTCACAAGGTTGTTGTGAGGATAAAGTGGAGAGGAGAATATCTAATAAAAATCAAGGTGTCTTCAATGTCCATTCCTTTTCTAACTTTAAAACTGGAATGGGTAGAGGCATTTTGAGAGTTTGTTTTCAGAGGCAGACCTGGGTCTAAAACAAGAGGGAGATCCAAAAACATTGTCAACTTGCCTCCCAGGACCCCTGGAGGGTGCAAGGTGTTATTTATGATGGCCATAGGGTGCATGAAAGCCAAAATGGGGGGCCTGAGGCCCATACTTTATCTATCCCTGTACTATATTATACACATTGGTTCTGATCCAACATATACCGGTACTTAGGAAAACTCTCTTTATCTATGCACCTATAGTTCATGCCCACTATCCCTGTCTTAGTGGTAAAGTCTGCACATTTATGTTTGCAGTACTGTGAGTTTTGTTTTATTGTCATGTCTGTTTACCATGCTATTGATTGCATCATTTTATGCTCATTTTGGATGTACATTGTTTTTGCATTTGTTTATTGTAAGTCTTCCAGAGAACCTCCTCATGGTCAGCATGCAAATTTGAAAATAAATAAATATTATGGAATTAGATGACTCACCTGTCATTTAAAAACCTTAGTTCCACTGAGACTGATAACAACAAAATTCCTTCGTACAAGTCATAGGATGCTATTTTATCTGCACTGGTCTAATCTGCACTATAATACCATTATTTAATTACACTTTGTGACAGGGAAACCCTGCATTACAAAAAACTATATCCAAGAGAGTCAAAGAGATTTTTCAATCTTTGTTATTACAACAACATGAAAGCTGTCCTATTTCTGTGTTCCATATCATCGATCTGATTCAAGTCAAGAACTTGACAGCTCAAATAAGTGTTACTTAGAGCTCACATAGTCTCGTGTGTTTGGATTCATTTGAAAGAGATGTGCTAGTGACAAACAGAAAAGCCTCTTTATTGACCTGTCCTTCCAGAACTCTTGCATTTCCAGATCATACTCCCTACAGCTTCTCAGCATAGATAGATGATCATATAAGCAACACATCAAAATACTTTCAAGGAATGATTACACTGCAGATTCCAATTAGCACTTACGGGATGATCTTTTCTTAGTTTCTGTAGGAGACAGGCCTGGGCAAATCTGTCTAGTCTGAGTACTTGTCAGTTTTGCATGTATTAGACCATGGCTGGTATTCTGTATTGCAGTTAAGAGTTCATAACCTAGAATTACATATCCATAACTGCTCTGAATCTCATAACACTACATAATCATGCATCTGAGGAAACAGACCAGGTCTATGAAAGCTTATGCTAAAACTTCTTTCACTCAGTTAGTCTCAAAGGTGCTATAGGATCAATTTACATACTGATTTCCAGAACAGCATAGTTATGTCTCTGAATACTACTTAGTCATGATCATGGAACTATTGCCACCGTCAAATATGCTCCCCAAAAGCACATGAACAGCAAGAGATGCATCAAGTGAAAGAGGTCTGTTCAACTGCTGATTGGGGTACAAGGAGCTGGATGGTTCCAGGCCCCTTCCAGCATCTGAAGCTGCAGCAATCAGAATCAGGACTCCTGTTGCACCCTTGCTCCCTGGTGGTGGTGGGGAGATGGAAAACCATCATCCTTGTTCTTTGATTGGTTGCTGAACAGATCTCTTTCACTCGAACTGGCTGTTGGCTGTTAAGGTTGGCTAGTGTTGGATCAGGCCAAGAAACATTACTTAGGGCCTGAACAAGCAGGCCAAAATAAAGCTGCTTTGGGCCATTATGGAAGTGTGCTGTTTAAATGGTGTATGTGCCTAAGAGGCCGGAAGCCATGCCAAAGCCACACCCCAGTCCTAAAGACTGGAGCACAGCTTTGGTACAGCTTATGGCCTCTTAAGATGTGTGTGTCATTTAAACAGCATACCTCCAAAGTGACCCAAAGCAGCTTTGTTTTGGCCTGTCTGTTCAGGCCCTATGTTACATATTTGTAACTATGTAGCCAATGTATGCTATCAGTGCCTAGTTCCATTTTGTTCCAGTTTCATAATTCCATTCTGTTAAAACTCTATATTAATCTTTAATTAAACAAACAGACAAACATGTACTTAGATGTTCATAATACATCCTTAAATGCATCTTTACTCTCTAGAAATGATTTTAAATTATTCCTCCTCCCACCTCGAAACATATACTTGAGGGTATAATTTATATATTTGAAACTATTAAAGCCTGAATTGTCCTTTGGGAAGTAGGACAGAATTTTATATATGGTTAGGTTCTGATCTTCACATTAGTTTGAGACATGACTCAATTCATTTGGTAGAGAAATTTGCAGAATTAAGGAGTGGAAGAATTTGTGGTTTTAATTTCTTTCAGTTCCTTATTTTTGTGCTACACTCCTGCATCAGTGTAATATCATAAACATCAATGATGCATGATATTTCATATATAATTTGGATGTATTATTCTAATATTTTGATATTGATTTTTGCAAGAAGTTTTCCTATATAGGATGTATCATATACTTCTCCACTGTGATATGTGAATATTTGTGCAAGACTAGCTAATATGCACCTTTCATGTTTTCGTTAGAGAATTCTGACAAGTGCAAATACAAAAGATAGCCATGTTTCAGTCCACATAATCTACTTTTGGTATGTTCTTATCAGAAACTGAATGAAATTCTCCCCCATCTCAAGCAAACACTGAAATAGCCAAACATCCCTATGCTTATTGAGAATAAGTTGTTCTGTGAGCAGTCAATGAAAGTAACAATAACATACTGATACAGACAGCCAAAATAAAGCTGCTTCAAGTCACTTTGGAGGTATGCTGTTTCAATGATGCATGCATTCTAAGAGTCCAGAAGCCACACCAAAGCCAAGCTCCAGTCCTAAGGACTGGAGTGCAGCTTTGCTGCGTCTTCTGGACTCTTAGGACACATGCATCATTGAAACACCATATCTCCAAAGTGACTCGAAGCAGCTTTATTTTGGCTGTCTGTATAGGGCCATAGTCACTAAGATAAATTTTGCATGAGTATTTGAGATGCTGATGTTGGCTAGCATTGATCTTAATCTTTCCACTGAGACAGTGGGCAAATTTCTAATTAAATGAAAAAGTATGTAGAATATGTATAGCACAACATCTGGTTTTGGATCTCTTCCTCCCCCCAAGGTTTTCTCAGCATTTCAAAAAGTGGCCAACTGGACTTCTAATTATATCTCATTTGCTATTTGACACACAAATATATAAGCATTAAAATATGTTTCCAAAATTCCACATTTATACTGTGATTTGAGAAAGTTCTAGTTCAAGTTTTTTAAAAAATGAAAGCATAGCCTCTATGTGACTTATTTCCAGACATGTCTGCATGAAACTGCAAACTCACAGCACAACATGTGTTTGCTAAGAAGCACTGTCTTTACCAGGACTTCATGCCATGTAAAGATATCTTGATTTCCAGTTTTTGCTCTCATTACTAATTCAGCCTTTATTCATTCATAGCATATTTTGCTAAACATAAACCACACATACATACACACACATACATTAAAAATAAGTTAAAGACACTGGTGCTTTAAGACCCTTATTCCTCTCTGGGTAATTATATAACACTAAATCCATTCACAGACATGCACACACACACACAATTTCAAAATATGAATGTGTGTGTACATGAAAACATTAACTCATAGACACACTCATCCCATAGCCCTTATTATTTCTCCTTTTGTTGCCCCTCCTACGTTTCTTTGCTTTTCTAATGAAATCAGAAAATGCATATGGGATCTCCTGTTTTCGAAAGAAGAGAAAGGACTAACGTTGGAAGTGGCTTCTAACCAAAGAATCATAGAAAGTCAATTAAGAAATGAACTAGTTTGGCCTGTGGGATCTTCAATTTTTTCTAGCATTAAACATGGTGAATACACACACTGTGAATGTGTGCAACTCTTCAGCAGGAATCAATCAAAAAGATGAGGAAAAGTTCTGTGCTCAGCTGCCATGGATTGCAACACCACTACCAAAGGGAATGTGGAGAATCGCAACTACATACAACTGTCAAGGGATATATCATCGCTCTCTCTTATCATAAATGGATGAGATTGAATGTATCTTACAGGGTAAAGGGTCCCAACTCCTTTGTCAGTTTTTAATGTACAGCCCAACTGGGGATGTTGGGAGTCAAGGCAGGTGAAAGTTTGCCTTACAGACTGCCAAAATAAAGCTGCTTCGGGTCTCTTTGGAGGTATGCTGTTTAAATGATGCATGCATCCTAAGAATCCAGAAGCTGCAACAAAGCTGCACTCCAGTGCTTAGGAATGGAGTATGGCTTTGGCACGACCTCCGGACTCTTAGGACCCATGCATCATTTAAATAGCATACCTCCAAAGAGACCCGAAGCAGCTTTATTTTGGCAGTCTGTAACAGGCCATAGTTAAATTGTACATCTTCTAGAAGCTAAGGAAGGGTGCTGGAGGGATTCTGTAGGGAAAAAATCATAGCATGTTAGTGTAGGACTAACATGGCTATTCCACTGGAAATGTTTTCTAACCAGAGAATTTTAAGAGGTCAACAATGAGGTCAACCAGAATCATACAGGAAATGAGATTCAACCTCAACATTAGGCGGACAGTAAGAGCTGTTTGACAGTGGAACACACTCACTTGGAGTGTGGTGGAGTCTCCTTCTTTGGAGGTTTTCAAACAGAGGCTGGATGGCCATCTATTGGGGGCGCTTTTATTGTGTCTTCCTACAAGGTTACGTTCTCCCTCCAACTCTGTTTACAGTCTTCTTCAGCATGATGCTCCAAAGGGCTATGGCAGATCTCAAAGTAGATGGCATTTATATACGCTACCGTACTGATGGTCGTCTGTTTAACTTAAGCCGCCTGAGGGCTCGCACTAAGACTCTAAACTATCTAGTGTGTGAGCTGCTTTTTGCTGATGATGCTGCCCTCGTTGCCCATACAGAAGCAGTTCTGCAGCGCCTAACATCCTGCTTTGCAACAGCTGCAGAGCTCTTTGGACTGGAAGTCAGTCTGAAGAAAACGGAAGTTCTCTACCAGCCGACACCTCAGGAAGAACACTACCATCCCCACATCACTGTAGGCACATCTGTGCTTAAGTCCGTCCAGCAGTTCACCTACCTGGGAAGCATCATCTCCTCAGATGCCAAGATTGATAAAGAGATCGATCACATACTGGCAAAGGCATATAGTGCATTCAGAAGGCTTCACAAAAGAGTCTGGAGTAACAAACACTTGAGGCGAAGCACAAAAATCAGTGAGTATAGAGCCATTGTACTGTGTATTCTCCTCTATGGGTCTGAAACATGGGTCACCTATCGCCAGCACCTACGACTCCTTGAACGCTTTCATCAGCGCTATTTACGCACAATTCTAAACATACACTGGACTGACTATGTGACGAATGTTGCTGTCCTTGAGCAAGCAGGGATCACCAGCATTGAGGCCATGCTATTGAGGATGCAGCTGCGCTGGGCAGGACACGTTTCTAGGATGAAGTACCATCGCCTCTATGGTGAACTCACCACGGGTCAGCGTATGAGGGGCGCCCCAAAGAAGAGATACAAGGACTCCCTGAAACAACATCTCAGGCTTGGCCAAATTGATCACCAACAATGGTCTGTCCTGGCCTCGCACTGGGAGGCATGGAGATGCACTATCCACGATGCTGCAGCCTTTTTCAAAAGCTCACAGCAAACGAGTCTCGAAGAGAAACAACAACGCAGAAAGAACCACAACCTGGAAACATCACCCAAGGAGACTTTCTGCTGTGCTTTCTGCAGCCGGACCTGTTTGTCCCAGATTGGCCTTTTTAGTCACCAACGCGCTTGTACAAAGCGCAGGATGAGTCCTTCCTGAATCTTTAAGTAAGGCTGAAAACAGACCGTGGTAAAGGAGTGGCTTGCTGCCACCCCTTTCAGCCCTGGGTTGGGGCCATGGCAACTGCATGCCATGCTCCCAACTTGGCATTTTCCTGTTGCAAAAAGAAGTGGCAGAAAGCCACTCCTTCTTGCACTGGGAAAAGGCACCTTTCCTGCAGTGGCGGTAGTTTTTCCAGGTTTTGTCAGCATGCACCACAATGCCACCAATGTGTGGTTGCCTGGGGCAGCTTCATGGCATGTTCCCAGCATCTTGGAGGTGTCCAGTGTGTGTACATCATGTCCCCAAGCTTCTGGGAAGCTGGTTCTTTTTTGCTGGTCTATTCTGGCCCTCAGTCACACTTTTATTGCTTTACTGAGATATTTAGTTCCAGTATATTACCATTACCACCACCACCACCACCACCACCACCAGCACCACCACCACCACCAATAATAATAATAATAATAATAATAATAATAATATCGTTGTTTACAGTAAAACAAAATCCTCTATGGGGTCAATATTTCAATCTGTTGCTTAATTTACCATTCAGTTTGGTAAATATTATAGCAAACTTCAATTCTCATTATTTTGCCTTTAAGGTATTCCAAATATTTTACATGCACCATGTTGCTTTCATTAAAGAACATATTTCATTAGGTGTTTGGACTCAGATCATTGTGTTTAGTATGCTCATGTAATTTTAATTTCTAAATCTGTCTCTTTAGTCTTCATAACATTAATTATTCCTTTTCTGTGCATTTAATATGTATATAAATTGTACATTTTTTGCACTAGAAGTGTGGCATTTACTAACAGTACGATGCACAATGTTTTTAATCATTCTGTTAATTGCAACAGGGGATGAGCCTCAGCCACATAAGGTCAGGCTGCAATTTGAGTGCTACAGTTGCCAGAAGCAAAGAGGCATCTGGTATCAACCAGCTTGATGAAAGTGCAGCTATTTTGCACAGGGTCTAAAACAGCAAGTCTTGTGTCTCCAAGGGAAGAAGTGCCACTTCACCTCAGTTGTGTGATGCTTATTAGCCATTGGCCTGTCAGATTATATTGTGCTGCATTTTCCTGAAGTAATACAGAAAAAAAAACCTGATGATATATAAAGGCAAACAAGATGCTATTTCCCAGTCACCCCATGCCTTAACAACACTTTTCCTGCTCCCAATTTCTACCTTTCTCACAAAAAATCCAGTATTTTATTTTATTTCAATTTTCAAGGATTCAGTACTACACACAATGACTTTCACTCATGCAAATATCTTTTTCGCTTCCCCAGGAGTGACCCAGGTTCCCCCTTAAACTCTTTGAACTGTCTGGAGCCGTTATTGTAGCCATGCAAGAGGTGGTGAAGGTGAGGTGGGATACATTTTAATGCAATTTTTAAAAGGTGAATATTTCCGTCATAGAAAAGCTATATTGTGGGGATATAAATACTGAAATATTTATTTATTTATTTATTTATTTATGGTATTTATACCCAACTCTTCAGCCCTAAAGGCTCTCAGAGCAGCTTACAGATAGTAATTCAGATAGTTCCCTGCCCTCTGGCTTACAATCTATAAAGATATGACACAAAAGGAGAAGGGAATGGTGGTGGGGAAGGGGATCAAATCCAGCAGTTCTTTTCTCCCTCTAAAGCCTGGACCAAGGCAGATGGACTGGCGGGAGGGCCCTTTTTCTTGCTCTGGCTAGCCCTGATGGAGTTGGCCCTGCCTTTTCACTCCCTCCCAGGCTGGATGATGTCAGATGGCATGGAGGGGGCTCTTCTTCTTCAGGCTAGGCCTGATGGAGTTGGGGAGGACGGGAGGCTCTCAATTTCAAACGAGAAGATAGCGAGGTTAATTTGAAAATTCACACAATTACATGATTACTTATCACACCTTAAATTCACTGTAATAGCCTCACTGAATGCGACCCAGATTCTGTGCAAAGTAAGCCAACACATCGGTGGGTTCTTAATTGCAAATTGGCACCCTTGCGCATGCTCAGTGAGATTCCAGATGACTGGAGCATAGCATATTTAGGCGAGTGAGAGAGAGGAACCAAGGAACCCCACAATTTACAAAAGAGGTTGAAGGGGGTGGGTGGGAACAATGGTTGAAAGAACATGCTCTATTCACGTTAAAACAAGCATATATTCATTCTAGTCACATTAAAACGTGCATATAATGGTTATCCAATAGCTCCTGGTCCATGCCTCTTAATTAGCAGGCAGCAGCCTCCCTTCAGCAATGCTGAAGGACAAGCGGAAGCAAAATTGAAGCGGAATTGCAGTGTGCCTTCATGGGAAACCCCCTCTTCCGGATTGGAGGGGGGGGAACTAGGACCAAAGGAGACATGCACATCACACCAAACAACAGCACAGTGAGTGTGAAATTGCCTAGAAATAGGGTTTGTGAATTCACTAGTTCACTGAATTTACTTAACTGTGGACTCACGCGTGATTACGTTCGCTATCTTCTCATTCGAAATTGAGAGCCTCCAGTTCTGTGTGATATCCTCCAGAGTGTAGTTAGGGAGATAGCTAAGGGAAGGGGCAAAATTAGAGCACTGACCTTCAAATACGAATTCTGACCCCCCCCCCTAAATTTTTCTTTTAGCCTCCAAATTTTTAGCATTGTAGAGAATGAGACATTGAAAAGCACGGCACTTCAAACTCTTATATTTGCTGTCTTCCCTTTCACTTGTTCACTTTGCCTGCCCCTTTTCTGTTGATGCCTGATCTGCATTTCTGAATGCTCTACTGAATTTACTGCAGTGCTTGAAATTGAAGGACTGAATAGAAATTTCAGGAGGGATTTTTATTTGAAGAGCAATGCCTTCCTTTTACAACCCCCCCCCCCAAACACATCCCTGGTATGTATTATACCCTGGAGCTTCTACTATTGAGGAGCTATTGTTGTTGCTGTTGTATATATATTACAGCTAAAACTATAAAAAGTGTACATTTGCATGGACTTAAGTTATTGACAATATAAGTGCTTAAATCTATACAAAATACAGGTTGCATATCCCTAATCTGGAAAACTGAAATTCATAAACCTCCAAAACTGAAACTCTTTGCTAACAAAAAATTTCAAGGCTTTTGGGAATTTGGAATATTTTAGATTTGGATTTTGAAGTACAAATACTGTAGTATATACTATATTTGTAAGTTGGAGAGAGATGCAAGGATCTGTGAAATGGTGACAATCCAAACATAGTGCTTTGTACAAATTAACACTTCCCACCATTTCACTGATCCTTGCACCTCTGTCCAGTGTCACAAACACAGGATATTTACAAACCATATTACTTGCATTCCAAAATCCAAAATAAATAAATAAATATATTCCAGCTCTGAAACACTTCTGGTCCTAAATGTTTTGGATAAGGGGTACTCAGCCTGTACTATTACACTAGTAGCTATAGAAAACAAATTAAATTTATTGTAGGAGCTCCATTAATGATAGGATAGCTCTCTAAGGATACCAAGGTAAACTAAGCTAAGCAGGACACTTTGCAGAAATAAGATAACGCTGATATAGAGATGCTGTTAATCCTGCAGTTAACCTGCTATTAAAATATGTGTGGTAAATCTTTCAGGGATAATTCAGAGAGAATTTAAAGGGAATTGACAGCACTCCCCTTTCCCATTGAAAGCAAGAGTTCTTACTGCTGATGAGGCAAACATTTCACCTGGGGCAGTAGAAACTGGATTGAAAGGGCTTCCATAGCACAGGCACACATACACACACCATTCCCACTGAAAGCAAGAGTTCTTACTGCTAAGGAGGCAACCATTTCACCTGGGACAATACAAATGGGATTAGAGAGCTTTCACTGCCTTCCCCCTTCCAAAGGCAAGACTACAGATTAATCTCGCATAGTAAATGGAACAGTAGCACAATAAATTTCATGGGCAATTCACTATTGTTTTTAAATAACAGCCTGGAAAAAAATGTTTTTGGACTGCACCTGCTAGTGTGGCCAGCAATAGCTTTTTGATGATGGGAAATGAAAAGTTATAGACATGCTTGCTTTTACAGCCATAAAGTCCACAAATCTGAGATCACATAACATAGGGCAACTTGTAAATATTTTAGTAAATACAGTCTGCCCTTCTCTTACATGGTGATCTGTTCCAGACACCCCCCCCCACCATGTAAGAGAAAATATGCGGATGCTCAAGCCTGTGCCTGTGCCTATGGCAGTGGCGCGGTGATGGTGTGTGGGGCGCATGCCACGGAAGCATGCCCCATTCATTTGAATGTGATGCATTGCCCCTTGTGCCCCATGTGCTCCCCACGGCTTGAGTGCGTACACTCAAGTCCACATATAACGCGGGCGTACTGTGAAATAAACCTAATCATTTATTTATTTATTTATTTCCAAAATGATTAATTAATATTTCATCCCTTCACCCAGGATGATTCTGTCTCAAGCCATGACAGCTTTCACTGGATCACTCTCTCAATCAACCCTCTCCATTTTAAAATTTATTCCAGCACAACTTGAGATCATCCGTTTGTTAGAGAAAACATTTGCATATACTGAGCAGAATGGGCAACCATGCAGGCAACAGAGGATGAGCAATCACATGTCAGTCCACCAGCAGGGATTCTATGCTCAAAACTTCATCAGATAATCAGCAACAATGACAATTACATCTCCAAGACAAGAGAGTGGGGAGTTGTGTTTAATCTATGTCATTGTTTCCTCCATATTAAATACTTGATCAGTATGAGAAACATGTGCTTATTTAGCAGGGCTGCTGCATGTGTATGTGTTGATTGCTGTTTCAACTTGCCTCAGACCTTTTCCAGAGAATGGCTCCCCAATTATTTTTAATTTGGGTTGCAGCTCATAAGACAAAATTTGTGATCGAGTCAATACTAGAAGACAAAATGCTTCAGCAAGATTGCCCTCTCCATTTAGTTCAACAACAGTGGTGCCAACTCTTAAATAAAATTGCTTCCAATAAACACAAATTCTTGAAGAGTTACTTACTACACCTCAAGTGACAATGGAGGAATGATGAATTACAGTCATTCTTCTAAAACAATACTCATCCCAGAGGATGTCCCTCAATTCATGTGACAGTGAAGGAGAAAAACTCTTTTGCTGTTGTGCACTTATTGTTAAAGCTTTCCCAAATTTAGAAAAGAACATATTATCCACACTGAAACCTGGCAAAATATTCTGCTTCCCATATTCCCAAATAAATAACATAATTAATGGCATTCTCATATGAAAAATAGAGTATTACTTTGCTTGTTATGTTGATACAGTTTTCATTAGGTCTTGATGAAAACAATATTAACCACTGTGATATAAATTACCACCCTTAATCTTGTGTGCACTACACCAGGATTATTATTTCATCTCAAAGCCATGGACCTCAGGATGAGGATAAATTCTTGATGTTTTCCCCAGTATCACATATCAAAAAAAGTAAAAGTAAAAGCAATTCAGACTGATGGTGCTACAGTGCGCCCTTGATTTACGCGGGAATCCTCCCCCTGCGTAAAGCAAATAGTGCATATGCTTGAGCCCCATTGAAAATAATGGGGCTCATGCATGCAGCACATGCGCCATTCTATTTCCATTGTGCGGCTTTCAGTGTAAGCTTAAAGGTGCATAAAAGGCACCCACGTATGATGCGGGTGCACGTATATGAATACAAAAGTTGGAAATCTTGTTTTGGGGAACTACTCAACAAAATTATTATTTTCAAACTGATCAAATTATATAATTGTTCAGCAGAGAGTGTCTGAATTTGATTACAATGGAAAAATTAATAGTCAATATCACCAAAGCCTGACCCTATGTGATCTCTAAATTGTTTTTAAGTTTGAGGAGAGATCATTATGAATTTTACCTACTTGGTGATGTCTTTTTAGAAAACAGCAGAAGCACAGAATGGATTGCATTAAAATCACAATCACAAATGTATATCACATGAAGCAGTTACCTATATGACTATGATAAAAGTAATGACAAAATGGCAAATGAAACATTACAAAATGGGATGGGACCTTGAAATAAATATGCTTAGCCAGGGAGAATCATAGAATTGTAGCGCTGGAAGAGACCACAAAGGCCATCCAGTCCAACCCCCTGCCATGTCTCTGGCTTAGCTTCACGAACGAAGATTCAGGAAGGACTCATCCCGCGCTTTGTACAAGCGCGTTGGTGACTAAAAAGGCCAATCCGGGTTCATGAACAGGAATGGAGATAAAATACTCAGAAAATAAAATAAACACATGTATACATGGAGTAAAAATGGTTGCTGTATAGTCTCTTACTTCAGAGAGTAAACCCAGCTTTGACTCTGTAAAACAGCCCTAAAGGAATATTCATGTTTACTAGGGCTACTGACAGCAAAACAGACAACCTTCCACCATGACATGGTATGTCCAGTCAGGCCATCTCAAAAGTTACAGTGCCTGAGGACACAATCAAGGGAAGGGCAATTTATTTCTCTCACTCTATTATCATTCTATCACCCTTGAACATGAATAGTCTTGCAAGCGCAACCTGCCGTCTATGAGTTCAGCGGAGCTGAATCCCAAGAAAGCGTGCATAGGATGGATTGCATGCAGCTGTGTATATTCCTTGGGGGCTTCAGTTGCAACAGCTGTCTTAATTTGTGTAAGTGCTATTAGAAGCAAAGAAGCATCAACACTTGTATAAAGTGATTAGTGGGAAAGAACTCGAAACAGCATGCCTGCACTTTTGTTATACATCTCTCTGTTTCTTTCTTTGATCTGTGTACTAAAGCCTTTTTGATTCCTTCCTGCCTGAAGAGGTCATTTTACCCTTGGTCTAAACGTTCCTTTGTCTGTGTTGGAAGGCAGAATCCATGAAGCTCCAGCCTCAGGATGGCTTACATCCAAATATGAGCGCCAGATTTTAGGGGCTCATCTATAGAAATCTAAATAATCTACCATCCCAAGATGGATTTCCTGAAACAATAAATATAAGTTTCCCTCTGTTTTTACCTTACATGAGCATCCTGAGTATGTTCAGCTGTTTTCTACCACAAACTCATATTGCACTGGCTACATTGCATTCTGGTTGATATAGATATCAAATAATCCTACGTGTGTGTATGTGGCTGATCATTTCATGCAATTTTGAATGGTAGTTGCTGAGGATGCTCAACTATAAAAGATTCTTGATGGTTCAATTTTCCCTGACTTGTGGGGATAGGACTCACCCACCCCAGCCTATGTGGGGGAGGTTGAACCTCCTGCCCCAGTTTGGGATCACTTAACCTAGTTTAAATGAAATCTTGAAATGGAGGCTGGGGCTGAGATGTGTGTGTGTGTGAATTAAGAAGTTCTACAGATGTTACTGAACTGCTGCTCCCAGAATGTGTCACCATTGACTATGATGCCCAGGCTTGATATGAACTGTGATTCAACAATATCTGGATTTTTTTAAAATATGTGATTCAGGGGAAGAAGGGCATTCTTTTCTTCTTTGAACTTTTCAGGAAGCTTCAACCAGCACCTCACTTATTCCTTGATAGCTTCTGGAATAAATCTACTGCACAATAAGAAGCACCAGAGCTGACCCAAAGCAGGCTGATTCAGCTCAAGCTTCAGCCTTCATATCAATCCAACATCTCTACTCATTGTAAAATAGGCCAATGCATGTGTGTCCCTTCTTTTACCATTTGTATTCAGATTAATAGAATGTCAAGCAAGGGAGCTCAATGGGAGTTTTAAAAAGCAAACAAAGCTAAGATGGAGCTTCATGTAAGTTGTTAACAAGTCTGCTGATGATAACAGCTGCAAGAATTGGTGGCTTTCTCACACCAAGTCATAGGGATGACATAGACTTACTTATGACACATAGTAAATGTAAACTCCTGTCTTGATGTTCCATGCTAAGTTGCTCTTTGGCTTAAATGGAAGACAAAGTTCAAAGAGCAACTTTGGCCCATTCTGCACGGGCAAAAAGTACGTGCTTGGCACGTACTAGGGTTAGAAAGGGGCATCCTTTCTGGATGCCCCTAACCCTAGTACACGCTGAGCGCATACAAAATGGTGGCACCCATTCTACATGGGTGCCGCCATCTTGACGTAGCGGATGCTTAGCGTCCACACGTCTCAGCACCATTATGATGTTGCAAGTGCGCCATTGGCACTTTGTGGCATCATAATGGCACCGCAAAAAGAAGCCGCTTTTTGCGGCTTCTTTTTGCTGTGTGGAGCAGCCGCGTGGTTTGGCCGCTGCGGCTGCTCCACACAGCAAATGAGGGCGCCGGCAGACCGCCCTTTTGGACAGTCTGGAAAGCGCCAGTATCACTCTACAGCAGGATTTGAAAAATGTGGCTTGCAAGAGAGCATTTAATTGCAGCTTCATTTATATACGGCTTTATACTACATTAAACAGTATATAAATAGTTTATGACTGTAAGCTAATTGCCCCCAACAAGGTGGATACTCATTTTAGCAACCTTGGAAGGATGCAAGGCTGAGTCGACCATGAGCCCCTGGCTGGCATTGAACTCGCAGCCTTATGGTTTGTGAGTGACTGGCTGCAGTATTGGCATTTAGCCACTCCGAGTTAAAAAACTTTTTTTTAAAAAAATAACTAATATTATTTCACCCCCACATACTCTTCCAAGGGTCATGGAGGCAATTTTGCCATTGACCTAGAGGTGGCTCTTTCCTTATAGGAAGTGGAGTATGATTTTTGTGTCATTTCTTGTAAGAAAAGGCCAGGGACAGGGAGAGGTCATTGCGACATTGCCCCCATCCCCCCAGAAAGTGTCTGCAGAATTTCAGATTAAAAAAGAAAACTTGATTATTTTGGCAATGGATGCTGTGGGGATACTGCAGTGTCCTATCTCCTGATGGAGAACAGCCGGTGGACTCCCCCGATGAGCTGCGTTGCCACCGGGAGGTCACGCCGACCAAGGAGGCCCTGCTGGGCCTGGTATGCCCCAGCATGCTTTGCTGGGGGCATCAGTAAGCCCAGCATGCTTTGCTGGGGCCAAAAAATCATCTGATTGGCTGGCTGAGGGGCCGGGGAGGAACTTCCTGTTTTGGCCGCTCTAGGCGGCTCGGAGGACCTCTATATGGTCCTGGTTTCCGGTCCTCCAGAGAGTTGATTGGTCGACTGCCCTGGAGGGGAGGAGTGTGCTCCCAGCCTCTCCCTCTTTGCTGTGGCCTATATAAGGCCTTGTTGCCCGGCGTTCGGGGCCATTTTTGCTCGGCTCCCCACCCTCCCTCCCTCAGGTTGGTGTGTTTTTTGTCACAACTGAGGAGCAGCAGCATAGGCCATGATCTGCTGAGAGTGGTTTCCAGGGCTATGGAGCACTGGAGAGGGAGTCCTTTGGACCCGGGTATATTGAGGGCATATGTTATGGCCATTGCGGGGGCCATTACGTTATTACGTTACCTGGTGACTAGGGGCTTAAGGGATAGGAGGCAATCAGAACTTCATATAGCTGCGAGATTGCGTTCCCTAGCCCATAGGTCATCCCGAAATTGCGGTCATTGATCAACCAGGGTGTTGTTCGATTTTACAGATCATGACCTCATGCTTTGGGCCAAACCTACACTGTTTTAATGTTGAGTTAATAAAGTTGTGGCCATTCCTCCAACTATGGTGTTGTGTTTATTGTGGCGGCGCCCCTCCTAGGCAATTGTCCACCCCTGCAGTACAGTGAAACTATTTACCTCTTTATTTATTTGTATATATCCTGTACTTTTTCCACTGTAGGACCCCAAATGGCTACCTATCATTTTGGACTTGACTTTTGATCTGCATAAATATATGCCCAGTCTACTGAATACAAATTAAGAGATATCAGCATGTGGGAAGCACTTGGAAACTTCTGGCATTAGGAACTTGAATCAGGGGTTGGAATGGAGACCCAAAATGGCTACCAAGTTGCCACTAAAATAGATCACAAATTTGCTACCTATCAGTGAGTTGGAGGGCTCTCTTGTTTCACCATAGGAGTTTATCCCATGCAGAAACAGGATTTTTTTTTTAAAAAAATTGACACCGTCAGGGAGCATCCCGCACAGGAAGTGGACAAATCCTGCAAAAACAGATGACGTTGGGGGCCCTTGAGCATTAGTCTGACATTAACCTCCACACAAAGTGGACAAAATCAGCTGTTTTTTACTTTTGGTATTTTCCTGAAAGTAAAAAGCAGCCAATTTTGTCCACTTTCCGTGTTGGTTAAAGTTGGATTAATGTTCAATGCCCCTGATATGTCTGAAAAAGATTTCGCTTTTCTGGGATTTTTCTGTGATTTAAATCCCGTTTCTACATTGGATTTGGGCACTAAGCCTCCCATGTGATAAACTCCATAGGGTGGGGATCATAATAGCTATGAGTGGATCAGTGTTCTTCCCCACTTCCCTTTAACATTTGAAAGAAGAAATGGGGAAAATTCATACAAAGGCCCAGGGAACAATTCAAGATGAGGGCCTAACATACTCCCTACAAAAATTCTGAGCAGTGACTGTAAACTTATGGTTGCTCATGACAGATGAGACAAGGAAGCACTTCATAATGTATAGGAGTATGGGGTCGCTGAATTTGTGGAGGCTGGAAGAAGGATCAATGGATGCTAGGGTTAAAATACAGGATTATCCCAGGCCCTGAGATATCAGCTTCAAAACTAGATACCTAGGGACAGCCATGATTACAAGGCTGATGTTATGAAGGCATCCCCTGGTAATCTTATTAAGTATAATACACTAACCATTGAATCCAATTGTTCAGAGGATGTCATTCAAACAAAAGCACCAAGCTTAATAAATGAGGAAAATATATATGCACACACATTTTTCAAAGTAGAACTATTGCCCTGAGATCCTTCCCAATAACATGAGGACTGGAGACTCAGGGTCAGGCTCTGAGATTTGGGAACCCTAGTGTTTCTTTCCTGTGCCCTCTCCCATGTGCTCAGCTGACCTATTTGCAGCCCATGTGAAAAAAGCTCTTTAAAAATAAAATCAAAAATTGTCAGCCACAATAAAGACATGAGAGGAAGAGTTTTAGCTGAGCCATATTTGGAGCCTGTAGCAGCATGATGAAAAATTACATAATCTGTGTAACAATCCATGGCTCACAAACTAGCTTGCTGCATGGAGGCAGCTGCCACAGGGAGCAATTTAAACAGATGTTCTCAATACAGCAGCCCAAAGTGAACTTTTGAATTGAACAACTGTATGGGCTCAACACACACTTTTTCTAGAATATTAATAAACAGCTAAAATTGATACAGAGAGAACACTAGGGCTGCGAGTCTGCAGTCCGATTTCAAAATCCTGTTTTAGAATGATATAGAGCTTAGCTACTGCTTCTTTTCTTTTTAAACACCCTTAAACTTCTTCAGGACTTAAGGAATAGATTTATAGCAAATATCCCCGCCAAAAGGATTTCATACATCCAAAATATATTTACAAACCCTGCAGGGGATGTATAAGCCTTGCAACAGGTTTACAAGTCATGGCAATAAATTCTGAAGGGGAAAAGAGAAGAGGAGGATTTATAAAAATTGTGCTGCATTAGGGTGGCCATGTGTCCTACTTTACAGAACATAGTCTTCCATTTGAATGTATCCTGTATTTGAAGGGCTAGTTATAGTCAGAGTCCAGTTTAAAGAATCATGGGAAGGGATAGCAGGTGTCTCTCAAGTTCCATTCAGCAGTTAGGATCTGGCCACCTAACTGAGCAGGCAATGGGGTTTTCAGATGGGAGGCCTGGCCCCTCTTCTCTAGCTGAAAGCCCTATTTTGAAAGAACTGTTTTCTTTAACTGTGGTCTGCTGCAGATGAATTTAAACTTCCAGTGGGGATAGGCTGGCCACTGTTCTTTGCCCTTCTTCTAGGATAACAGACAGGACAGCCTTATGTACACATATCTATTCAGAACCAGCCCCACTGAGTTTAATGGAACAATTGCTGAGAATCTAATTTATCTCAAGCATGATTTCCAAGTTATTTCCAAGGTGGGGAGCAAAGAAAAAAGAGTTGAAGACACAGAAAAGAAGAGAAGGATAAGGAGAATAGTGGGTGTAGCCAGGAGGAAGAACAAAAGGGTGGAAGAAAGAGAAGTATGAGGAAGGATGGAGAAGACAAATAGTGTCAAAAAGAACTGGAAATGAGTGGGAAAGAGGGAAAAGAATGAGGGATGGATTATGGAAATAAGGATGAGGGAAGTGCATACTAGTTTGATCTTTGGACTATGATTCTGAAGACCAGGGTTTGATTCCTCATTCAGCCATGCAACCCACTCTGTGACCTTGGGTAAATCAAATGCTCTCAGCTTCAGGGGAAGGCAATGGCAAACCACCTCTGAACAAATCTTGCTATAAAAACCCCATGACAGTTTTTCAGTATGTATCTGAAGAAGTAGGCTCATGCTACCAAGTTGTATCTTTCAGTTAGGGGCTCGACAGACCACCCTGAAAGGGCAGAAGGATTCTGCCCCTTTCCTAGCCAGATTTGGGCCATGGCAACCTCACGTTGCAGCCCCAATCCGGCCTTTCTAAGGCGCAAAAAGGAGTTGCAAAAAATGGCCCTTTTTGCACCTCAAAAAGGTTTCATAGCTGCGGCTGTACAGCTATATGGTGCTCCTTCAGCTCTATGCTATACTAACACAGTGCCAGAGGAATATCATGATGCCATGGGCTATGTGAAGTGGTGTGCAGCATCTTGGCATCCTGGGGGTGGAGTCATGGCATGCATCATTTGGATGCAATGCCCTGACTTTGTCCCTAGACCAGGATTTTAAGATGGTATGTACAGAGCCTTATTCTCCAAGGTGCTGCAATATTCCTTTCATACTGATTTTCCACACTAACACAGCTATGTCTTTGAATTCCAAATTCCAAAATATTTGATGATTATTGGTAAATAGCATTACTGGTCAGTCATTAGCACCTGGATTGTAGATTGAATAGCCAGGTTTTTATAGCATTTTTAATCTTGATTGTTTTAAAATATATTTTTAGCTGATGTGTGTGTCATTATTGGGAGAAGGGTAGGAAATCATCATCATTGTGATCATTATTATTTACATAAAAACAAGCATTTGTACATAATATACAAATCTGTATTTTCTTTTCCTCCCCCATCTCTTTTAGAAAATGTTCTTTCTTTCTTTCTTTCTTTCTTTCTTTCTGGGGGACAACGAATATCCTATGCAGTAAGAATATAAAAGGTAAAGTAGCCTTTAAAAAAAAAAGGGGGGGGGGAATGCTGTGACTATTAACCCACCTCTTGTCGAGAAAACCTGACTGCCTGGCTTTAGTTTCCTTATCAGGTTTGTACCCCTTTAAAGTTCAGATTTAGCAATGAGCTCTTTAAAAGGTTATGCAATTTGTTTCTCCCCTTGTTCTCTCAAGCATGTCTTTTCTCAATTGCATCTTGACTATATTAAGGAGTATTGCTACTCTGTATTTTTTGAGATTTAATCAGAAGGCTGTGATCCAAGCCATATTTACATTATGCTTAGTCCAGAATATTTAAGTGGGAGGAAAGTGTGCATGCAGGCATTTTCTGGACAGAAGCTTGGGTACTTTGCCTGTAAAAAATAATAATTAAGATATTAACATCTGCAAAATAAACTACTGTGCCTCCACTCCACCCTGCACTTTTGGGGGGAGGGGATTACTTCCCCTTCATGATACATAGTATCTCATATTCTCAAAAACACTATCTGGAAATGAGTTCCATTAAAACTGTGCATCATTTTCTTGTTTTCTTGTTCTTGTGGTTATGCTGTAAACTCAGAAGAAAATGCAGGCACAGGTAAGGTATATTTGGGCTACCACTCCAGCTCCAATCATCCAGGAAAGAATAATTTTCCTAGTACTGCTTTATACTTAATACTGCTGGAGTTTTCTTGCCAGATTTGTTCAGAGGAGGCTTGCCATTGCCTATTCCCTGAGGCTGAGAGCATGTGACTTGCCCAAGGTTGCCCAGTGGGTTTCATGGCTGAGCTGGGAATTGAACCCTGGTCTCCACAGTCATAGTCCAACATTCAAATCACTACACCACACCAGCTCTCACATATTCATGTACTCTTATTTTATTTGTTTAGTATGCTAAGAATTGTTTGTGTTCAGGAGCTATCAGGATAGTTTTATGCTTCTTGCAAACAAACTAATTCCCAAGGAGTGATCTGTGTTCACATTTTGATATTATGTGTGTTAGATAAAAAGCCACTGGCAAGCAGGTCTTATGTTAATGTGTGTTATGTGGGATGATACTAAAACATGCTATTGGGACTTTGTCAACTGGGCTCACTTGCCATGGAATAGACATTTAATAGGGTGTTTTCTTTTATTGGTTTTTAAATGATGTTTTTAATTTTTTATGTTTTATGTACATTGTATGTTTTAATTGCATTTGTTCTATTCAACTGTAATGCTCCTTGAGTCCCATTTCATGAGGAAAACTTGAGATATAAATAAAAAAGATGAAACATTGTCAAGGTTCAAAGATCCTTGACATATGTGCATCTCAATACATGCCTGAATTGACTCTCGTGTCTGAAGAGCACACTTGACGTTAACAGATGAGCTGTTTGGACTGTCAAGATCTAGGGATGCTCAAGGAATCAACAAAGCAAGAAATATGAACTTTATGAGTTTCAACTAAACTGAACAATTAAATATATGCCATACATATGAGTGTTCATACACATTTCATGAACCCTATATATATGGAGAGTTTGTAAAACTGAATTAATGAGACAAATTTTAAAATGAAACAAAGGCTGAATAAACAAGTGAAGTTTACACCATCTCTGTCACCATCCTGAGTTGTGCAATGTTGATGCACATGGAGCAAATCACAAAGAAAACGATATTGGTGGTGCAGTGATTTGACTGTTGGGCAATGACTCTGGAGACCAGGGTTCAATTCCCAGCTTGGCCATGAAACCTACTGGGTGAGCTTGGGCAAGTCACATGCTCTCAGTCTATGAGAAGTCAATGGCAAATCTCTGAACAAATCTTATCAAGAAAACCCCCTGATAGGTCCTCTTAGGGTTACCATATATTGGGAACAACTTGAAGGCACACATCAGCAACAACGACGGTAATGACTGAATCCTTTGATGACTGAATATAAGAGTTCTGTAACTCCAACTATCCAAGGATTTCACCATTTTCTGCAGCTGAGTGGAAATTTCTCAGTAATCTGTGTTTTTATGGGGGTTTTTGCTCAGTTGTCAAGAAGATCACTTTGTAGAATTTATTCCAAGTATTCTCCATGTAAACAAGGTGATTTTGATTCTCCCTAGAAACATGTGCTCTCCTGTGTCCTAGAACATAGAAAGGAATTGCATGATCCTGTTGGACTATGACTCTGGAGACCAGGGTTTAATTCCCCATTTGGCCATAAAAACCTACTGCTCTCAGTCTCAGGGAAAAACAATGGCAAACCTCCTATGAACAAATCTTGTCAAGAAAGCCCCATGATAGGGTCACCTTAGGGTTGCCATAAGTGAAAGATGACTTGAAAACAGAACAACAACAACAGACTTCATGCAGCCCTTAGCACTCAATCTGGTTTCCCTAAGCGCCCCCCCTTTTTTTTAGCCACCCAAAAAAATCAATTATGTTATTTGTGCATGTGTGTGTGTTTGTGTGGGAGTTCCTTACACTGACATGGAAGACTCTCCCTGAATAAAATATCCTATAAAGTGACCATGAATGCTGATACTTCCAGTCATCAAAATGGTGGATGTTACATCAAAATTGCAGCCCCCTAGAGCTCTGAATAGGCTCCAAATTAGCAGCCTTCTGGGGTCCAGAGCATGTCCACCCCAACCTAGAACTAGTGTCAAGCATTATAGAGGATAAAAAATGAAGGCTAGGCAGACTGTACTGTGAAGTGTATTCACCATTCCACTGCCATGAAAGCCATCAGTGGCTGCTCTTGTTGAACATAACATTTTTAAGGTACATATTACAATTTCACTCTACAAAACTACAGTTCTGTACCCTTTGTGCTAACAATGGCTTCCAGGGCTTGGTGCTGCCCAAAATAACATACCATGCTGAACTGACTGAAAATGAAGCAATATGATCAGCAAAATCTTACATCAAAAAGAAGTAAAAAAACAACAAAAAATTCCCAAAGGGGAGAGGTTGCGTTTCTCATAATATCAGGGCAGGGCTTCATTTGGAACCATGGAGACAATCTTCTTTTTTTCCTTAAAATGTTCTAGAGCAGGATTTCAAATTATCACATATAATTACTCCTGAAACCAATATGGGACATATGTTCAATAGCCAGGGAAAGTTGCTGTTAATATCTGTTACAGAAATAAAGATGTAAAGTTTGGAGCTGAATGTTTGTTGGTGGGAAGACAATAAGGATATGACCCAAAATGTGGAAGTCCCTACTCAAGGAGGTTAGGCAGGCCTCATCTCTTTTAAGCTTTCAGAGGGTAGCCAAAACTGTTCTAGAAGAGTTTATTCCTGATATTTTGCCAGCATCTGTGGCTGGCATCTTCAGATAATGCTGGTAAGGAATAGAGTGAGGTATATATATGCTGTGTGACCCTGGGTAGGGAGGAGTGGTTTCCATCTTAATCTGTGTATTGTTCTATTGTTGGATGACAAGGCTTCAGGGTGGGAGGATATGCAGAGGAGTAGTGTCTGTTTAATTAGTGATCATTGTCTGCTGGGAAAACCCCTGACTTTGGGTGGTTTTTCATTTGCATTTTGCTGGGTCTTGATGTTAGTGTTTTTCAGGACTGGTTGCCAAACTTTGCTAACTGTAAGGGTATCTTTTTTCCTGTTGAAGTTGTCTTGGTGTTTGTGAATTTCAATGACTTCCCTGTGCATTCTGTTCTGATAGCTGTTGGAATGGTCCAGAATTTCAGTGTTCTCAAATAGTATTTTATGCACAGGATGGTTTATAACATGTTCTGCTACTGCTGATATTTCTGGCTGACCCAGTCTGCAGTGTTCCTCATGTTCCTTGACTCATGTTTGAACACTGTGCTTGATGGTCCTTATGTAGACTTGTCCACAGTTACTTGGTATGTGGTAAACCCCTGCAGCTATGAGAGGATCTCTCTTGTCCTTTGTTGAGCACAGCATTTGCTGGACGTTCTTAGTCAGTTTGTAAACCATTTGGAGGTTGTGTTTCCTTATTCTGCCTGTGACTTCTTTGATGTATGGCAAAAATATCTCCCCTTTGGGTGGTTGTTTATCTTCATTCCACTGGGTTTTTTTGGGTTTGGCAGCCCTTCTGATGTCTCAGCTGGAATAAACATTAGCCTATAGAACCTGGTCTAGCTGCTTCAGTTTATCTTCCAAGAAGTTGAGTTCACAGATCTGTTTTGCCTGCTCTACCAATGTTTTTATTGTCCTGCTTCTTTTTTGTCCTGTGTGATGGTTGGAATTCTTATGCAGGTATGTTTCTGTCTGTAGGTTTTCTGTATAATATGTGGCCCAAACATTGGTTTGGTTTGCAGATAACCAGGATATCCAAGAATGGCAATGTTACTTCCTTTTCTTTTTCCATTGTGGATTGGATGTTTGGGTAGATGTTGTTTAGATGTTTCAGAAACACAGCCAGATCTTCATCTTCATGGCTCCAAATGGTGAAAATATCAGGAATACCTCTTCAAGAACATGGCCACATAGCCTGAAAAACCCACAAAAAACTATGGCTGCCAGCCATGAAAGCCTTTGACTTCACATCTATTTTTCTGTTTATGGTTTTCACAAATTTTAAGAAAATTATTTTTTTCAGACTACCAGACCCAGAATCTCAGGGATTCTGGGAGATGTAGTCCAAAAGATTTGGATCAATATGTTTCATTAATTCATTTTTCAAAGAAAGAAAAATATGTTAAAACCAACCATTTCATGACTATGTTGAAGTTGGTGAGGGTACAGTACAGACTTTTTTTTTTTTAAACTGAACTACTTGGTGATCTACACATCAGCCCTTGGGACTTGAATCAGGCCAGTTTGGTTTGGAATTCTCATCCACAGAATTCCCTGAACCTTCCACAACTAGAGTCCTAGGTAGCTTTCTCTTGAGTTACATAGGATATGAATCACTGTTGTAAATAAACAGATGTTATGAAGTAAATGCTGAAATAAGGAGCATCAACTCGGAACATCCAAGCATCTCAAAACGTTATTGCCCTATGCATTTTCACTGAATTATTCAAACAATCTGAAATGACACAGGGCCAAAGGCATAAAAGAGAAATTATAACAGTGTTCATCAAGCTATCATTGCACAAATAATGTAGCAAATAAAATCTCATAAAACCATCCCAGATTTATAGCTATGCTTCATTGCTTATTAAAAATAGCTACAGTGAGCTCTTCCCCTCCTTCCCTTGGTTTCAGACACTTTCATAAAAACTTAAACACGTGCTGTGCTATCAAAAGGCTTTGTTGAAGAACCTATCTTCCACCCCTAATCCATACTGTAGCATGATGTTTAAAGTAAGAAGTTATGCCCCATACAGTGACAGAGCTCTGGAAAAAAATGGAAGAGAAGTAGAGAAGGAAAGCCAACAGCAGAGAAATGATATATCTTTCTTGCTGATGTGCCAACCTCTACTTTCTTTACCTTTACACTATAAGACAGAACATGAGAATGAGACCATAAAAATGAGTTTAGGCATCTCTGTATCATACAAGGCCATCTGCCGTGTGATACGTTCTTCTTTGCATTAAAGTGTGGGTGGCTGACCTCCTGTGGTAAACCACTGGCTTGGATGTTATTGTCTAGGCTGGGGAAAGCAATGGCTGATATGTACCGATATCGGTGAGGTGGTAAATCTGTTATGCATGTGGGCTGGAAAATAGCTTTCTAAGTTGCTGAACCTTTTTTGGAGATAGGGTTTGGCACTAATGCCTCTAAAGTTAAACCTGAAATCACTATCCATTGATGTAGTAGCCATCAGCCTCTGCTTGGGATAATCTCTCACTCTCTCCTCCTCCCTTCCTGCCCCTCTCTCAAGGTACACTGTTGTTGCTGCTGTTAACTGCCCTCAAGTCAGACTCAATAACCTCATGGCAAACTTGTGGGTGAGACATCTTCAAGCTCCCCTATCCTCAACTGTTTTACTTAGGCCCTGTAGGCTCTGGCCTATGGCCTCCTTGATTGAGTCTATCCATCTGGTATGTTGTCTTCCTCTCTTTCTGCTGCCTTCTGCCTTTTCTAGCATCATCATCTTTGATTCCAAGGAGAGTGCAGGTTTGATCTTTACCCATTTTGGACACACACACACACACACACACACACACGGACAAATATGTTCACAGAATTTTGGAACTCTCTGCAACTGACTGATTTAGACTGCTGGTGGTGCAGTGGTTAAATGCCGCACAACATTTTGAATTCAACCTCAGGGCTCCAAGGTTGACTCAGCCTTCCATCCTTTTGTAGGTCAGTAAAATGAGTACCCAGCTTGTTGGGTGCAACTGGCTAACAGACTGTAAACTGCTTAGAGAATGCTGAGTTCACTATTAAGTAGTATATAAATGTAAATGCTATTACTATTGCTCTCTTCTGTCACTCTTTCGGTCAGGGACAAAGGAAAATGATGGAGAGATAAAAGAGTGGGTCAGAGAGACCAAGAGGGAGGGTGGGAGAGAAGGAAAGAAGGTTTAGAAGATAGAAGGAATTTCTCCTAGCATTCATCTGGTTCCACCTGGAAAGTGATGATTGGTTTGCTAATGATCAAGAAGGCAAACTCTTGCACATTTCCTGATCTTGTGAAACAGCCTGAATAAATCTTAAACATGATAGTTTTTCCTTCCCTCCCTCCCTCCCTGGATACCATTCCAACCTTTTGTACTGGGATAACTCAGGTGAGAGTGGCAGGATTCTCAGGTCTATCACAGCATAGACCAATAATATGAACTGTTCTTGTTCTTTGGGTTTGTAGTAAACATGCTAACCTTCAAGCCGAGTGGGCATCTTGAAGCGCCACTCTCCCTCCCCATGATCCCTGTTGGGGTCATCCAACAAACACCCCTGCTATGGATCTAACCTGAGAGGAACATAATAAGTCAAAGACAATTCTTCAGAATTACTATGAGGAAAACAAATTTCCCAGGTTGATAATGCCAATATTGAATGTGAACCATAGTCCATCACACCACAATCAACCAGTGCTTAAGTAAGGTAACAAGCCCAACCCCTCTAAGTAGAAGCCCAGAGTTAATGCAAGGAAGGATATGCTGCTTCTGCCTATATTTGGTTAATTGTTGATGGACTGCCTAGTTATCATATGTCACTCCTCCATATGCATGCACTCACTACAATTTACATGGTATATTGCATCCTGAACCATGTCTTAAATTCTTTTGGGATCAGATTCTGCCTAAACAAGTCTCTGCTTAATCTAAAGCTTGAGATATACCCTAATTCCCAAGAAACACTGGCTTATAACAGCTTTACTGCTTGTCACCTTTTATCTTATCTTGATTACACAGTTCTCATTTTCTCATAGTAGCTCTCAAAACTCCACTGAGCTTTGATTTTGAATTTTGATGGATGAGCTACATAGTTCTGTCTGTCCAGGTAGTTGTGAGACAAATAGCTAAGCAGCCTATGATCTTTGGGCAAATTGCTCTTAGCAAGCACAATATATATCAATGAGTGGTGTCAGCTTTCATATACATGCTTGTCAGTTGCTTTACCCTTGTGATGGAAACACACATTGTAAGGGGTCTATCAGAGTGGAGGAGGAGAATCCCACAGTGTCAGAAGAAATTAGTGAAGGATTGTGTGGGAAAAGCTTGTGTTAATTCAGATGAGGCAAAGCTCATGAGAAATCAAGGACTCCAACACTGCAAAAGACAATGCAAGCCATGTCTCTGAGCAGGGAGGAAAAACCTCACTGTTCCTTTGACAATTGGAATTTGCAATAATTAAACAGGAGCCTGGCTTCATCCATTATGGGCTATCAGCTCATCACCTCTTTCCAAGCATTTTGACAAGCACTATATTACTACTGTCCACTACAAAGCAGAAGCCACCAAGGGAATATTTTATGACAGGTAACTTAATGATGTTGGCAAATCTTCCTGTCAAACATTCAAATCTGAACGCTCTAAAACTATATTGCATTGTATTTATCCTCATGATTCCTATTATTTTCAAAAGCATAGTTAATAGTTTGGGCAGTGGGGTGAGGGGGTGTCTCTTGATGCTGTATATAAACAGTCTGGCAGATTAAATAGGCACATAGTGACATTAATATTACTACTCAATGAAATGTAACCCAGATCTAGTCTTGGTAGCTGCACACCTAACATCTGGCATGTGTTGGCAATAGTAGGAGTTTTCTCCATGCTGCCAGTCTGTTATCACATTCATTATTATTAATAGTCTTATCTACAGTTGGATAAGCTTTCACTGCTAATACTGCCTTACAGTTTGAAACAGCTTTCCCATTCATCTCTTGAATAAGCCCAAATAAAGTTTAAAATGTAGACTGGGGAACACCTGTGTTGACAACAGTACAAGTGAAAGCAATCTAGGAGTCCACAAGTAGACCACAAGTTGAACATGAGTCAACAGTGTGATGTGGCAGCTAAAAAGGCCAATGCACTTCTAGCCTGCATTATTAGAAGTATAGTGTCTACATCAAGGAAAGGAATAATGCCACTCTATTATTCTTTGGTCAGGCCTCAGTTCTGAGCTTCACTATTCAAAAAGGATGTTGACAAGCTAGACTGTGTTCAGAGAAAAATGACCAAAATGAGGAAAGGTCTGGAAACCATACCCTGTGAGGAATGGCTTAGGAAGCTGGATATGTTTAGTCTGGGGGAAAGAAGGTTTAGAGGTGACAAGATAGCCCTGTTTAAGTATTTGAAAGGGTGTCATATTGAGGATGGAGCAAGCGTGTTTTCTGCTGCTCCAGAGAATTGGTTATGGAACAATGGATGCAAGCTACAGGAAAAGAGATTCCACCTAAACATTAGGAGGAACCTCCTGACAGTAAGAGCTGTTTGAAAGTGCAACACGTTACCTGAGAAAGTGGTAGAGTCTCCTTCTTCAGAGTCTTTAAACAGAGGCTGGCCATCTGTCAGGGATGCTTTGATTATGAATTCCTGCATGGCAGGAGATTGGACTGGATGGCCCTTGTGGTCTCTTCCAACTCTATGATTTTGTAATACACACTGTACATACATACATGGAGTTGTAAAATTTAAAGACACAGCCATGTTAGTCTGGAATATCACTATGCAAGGGATTTTGTAACATCTTTGAGATTAACTGAAAGTAAGAAGATGGTAGCATGAGCATTAGTAGACTTTAACTGTTATGGTTCATTGGTATAAAATCCTGGGCTATGTAATTTTGTGAGATATTTAACCTTCTTTATCAAAGAGCTTTGGTGCCACAACAAATTTCAAATCCCAGGATTCCATAAGATAGAACCACGATAGTTAAAGCAGCATCAAACTGCATTAATTCTGCAGTGTGGCAACAGCCTATGTATGCTTCCATCCACCTCTGCAGTCCTTTCACATCTCTGTATCTTTAATGGCCTTTTCATTATAATAAATGAGAGTCAAAAGATTTACAGGCACTTAAGTTTAGCCAGCCTGCACTGCCATCCTTATTTTTCAATAATAATAATAACAGTAAACTAAGGGAATTGCAAAAATTTCTGCCCTCAACTGCCAAATGGAAAGAAAACTTTTAAGGAGTTTATAGTCTAAGTGGCATCCATGTACATTTACTTGACACACTGAAAAGAATTGCAGGAACAGAAAGTGGAAATGAAGAGCTAATTAGCTAGATTAGGTTTCAACTACACATTTAAAATGTACTTTCAAAAATCACATTTTTTAGATTTTTTTTTGTTTATTGCAAAGGCAAGAATATTACAATTAAACTTCTGCATTAAAACTGTACCTTGAGGTCACTTTGTTTGTGTCTTTGGGAAATTAGGGGTTTATTCATTAATTGCTATTTTTGTTTGTAGTTAATGATGTAACATATTCCCATTAGGAAATCATCATCAGCAAGCTCATTCCTTCTCTCTTGTTTTTCCCTGGAGGTTTACATTCAAGTATTAGTCTCTACTGCTTCAGTAAATCACCATATGCCAGGAACAATTTTCAACAAATTCCAATTGTTACAGGAAGTACACCAATTGCATATATCGGTTCAGAATTTAATAGCAGGAGACAGAAAGAGAATGAATGCAAGAGAGAGAGAGAGAGAGAGAGAGACTGAAACATACAAACATTTTTAAAACTTGCTTCCAAAAACATGCACAGACAATAATGTACAACCAGCTAAGAATAGGAGTTGGAAACCTTGGGTTCAAGTTTCACTTTTAGATCTGATGTCAATAAATTATTTCTAGCTAAATCACTGTCTCCTGACCTGCAAAATGGATTGTTCCCAAGCTACAATACAGAGATAGTATTTATCCACCTTAGAAAATGTTTGTTTTGAACATAGAATCATAGAAACATAGTTGGAAGAAACCACAAAGGCCATCCACCCATGCCATGCAGGAAGACACAAAGAACCCCCAACAGATGGCCATCCAGCCTCTGTTTAAAGACCTCTAAAGAAGGAGATTTTGAGGCAGTGCATTCAACTGTTGAGCATCTCTTACTGTCAGAAAGTTCTACCTAGTGTTTAGGTGGAATTGCTTTTCCTGCAGTTTGATTCCATTGCTCCATGTCCTCAGCTCTGGAGCAACAGAAAACAAACTTGCTCAATCTTTGGTATGACATATCTTCAAATAAACAGGGCTTCAAATAAACATGGATATAAACCTTCTGTTCCCCAGAATAAACATAACCAGCTCCCTAAGCCATTCCTCATAGGGTATAGCTTCCAGACCTATCATCATTTTGGTTGTCTTCCTCTGGTTTGTCTACGTCCTACTTGAATTGTGGTGCCGATAACACTTATGCATACATATCTAGGAATGTCCATTAGAAACCTGACAATGGACTTCATGAATCCTAAGTTTTCTAAGCAAGAGATGTAACTCTATCAAGAAATGACACTGAATTCAGAACAGGAACGAGTAATAATGTGAGCTTGATCAACCTGAAAAACCTTGGCTGAAGCAATAGCCAAACTGAGATCCTTAAAAATCTAGTCCATCCAGTCCATTCTCTATGACCCTACTGCCTCGAATTCTTCACCCAAACTTCATCAGTGATAAGGGCTAGCAAGTCTCGGGGCACTGGCTGAACTCTTGGAGAACTGCTAGTCTTTCTCAGATCTCAAGGCAGGAAGACAAATCTCAGCAAAAACAGCACTGGAGGAAGGAAAAAACAACAATATGATTTTTGTACATGAGGTGGTTTGAAAACAGTGGCAGTCCTCCAGATGTTGCTGGACTGCAAGTCCTGGAAGTCCTACACAACACAGCTAATGGTGGGGAATGCTGAGGATTGCAATTTAACAACATCTGAGAAGCTATGTGACTCCCACCCATGCTTTAAAGCCTGGGTGTTCTTCACATATTTCCAGTTCCTTCCAGAGTTGCTGACTCAACAGAAGAATGTTTGGATGTGTGTTGTGTTGTGTCTGCGGAACAATGATACACCAAAAAGACCATGAATATAGAGAGGGGATAGGGTGGCAGAAAGCTGGTGGGGGCCCACACTTGAGCTCATTGTGTCATTTAGAGCATGGTAAGTCACCACTGTTCTGACTCATGGTCTTGTTGTACAAACTCAGATACTACCAGCACAGGGGGGAAAGCTCCCAGAAGACTATTGTGAGCATTCTAGAAGCCTTACTTGAATATAAAGCATGGGAATATCCTCCACATCCTGTGCATTGGATGAAAGGCAGGAAATGAATGAATGAAGTCTAGGAAGCCTCAGGAGATGTGTATCATAGTGGAAACTGGGGGAATTGCTGTGAGTTTTGCCCAACATGGATCTCCTGACACCTGATCTAATTGATTCCATGCAAAGCCTTTGTTGTGGTATTTGATTTATTCTTGTTGCTGTATCTCAAAAATCATGAGATACATTTGTGACTGGCATTTCAGTTTGTTTGTTTTGGGCTTTGTGTGTGTGTGTGTGTGGGGGGTGGGGGTATTGGTTGGCCTTGAATATTTCAGAAATTTACCAAAGAGGGCTGTGCAACTTTTCCACCCACAGGAAGAGATGAGCAGTACCTGGCTTCATGCTGTCTGTATAATGTGAAGTAAAATATACTGATACTGGAAGAATTGATTAGTCTTTCTTCCCAGGGTAATGAAGAAATTCACATAATGCAGACATAATAAATAAAGCTAGAGGTTCACAGGAAGAAGGGATTGTAAATCTAAAAGCCAGCTCCATTTGTTTACAGTGAAGAACCGTCTGTCTTCAAAATAAGGAGCGACAAAGCAAGAATGTTAATTTGGCTCCTTGCCTATATCTCAGTGCTAATGAGTATGTAGTTTTACATATGGCTGCATTTCATTGTGATCTTTTGAACCACCCTCATGAAAAGCTAACCATTTTCCCAAGCACTCAGAATCATTAGCCAGAGTTATAACTCACAGGGCAACAGATTACGACAGATATTCAAGCGTTTACATTCATGATCTTTGAAACTTCATGCATGCGTCTGCTGCTTATTAATGAGGTGTAATTCATAGCCCCCCGGTTGATGACTAATTTTTAACAGGGGCCATATTTTGATTTGAACAAGGGGTGAATGGTTAGCAATGTTGGCTCTGCATGCTTACTCCCTCCCTCAAAGCCAAGAACAGCAACAGAGACACCTTTGCCATTCAGTCTAAGATGCAGACAAAGGAATTTGTTAAATACCTTCTTTCCAATTAATTGTACCCACCAAAGTTCCTAGTTCAGATTTTATCTGTCACAATTTCAGGCAAGCTACTTTTTTTAAAAAAAGCCCCACACATGTCGTGTCTTTTTAGATTGTAAATCTGAGGGCAGGGAACTGCCTAATTAAAAGATTGTATGTACAGTGCTGTGTAAATTTACAGCACTTTATAAATAAAGGTTCATCATCATCATCATCATCATCATCATCATCATCATCATCAAGATGGTGGTGGTGGTGGTGGTAGATTGTGGTATTCTCTACAAGGATAAAATCTAGATTACTGATCAGATTACTGAGAAAATAGCTAGATTCCTGTAGGTGTTTTACACACACACACACACACACACACACACACTCATCGCTCCATGAAAGTAGTTCAACATTTCTGTCCCATGTGGAACATCTGCAATCAGTTCAAAGTCTTAGAAGTGGAGTTGTGCATCCATGCCATTGTATATGCAGATGTGCATACATAAACAGGAGTATAGTATTCCGCTAGAAAAAATAATGGAACTGCTCTGCTCTGTCTTGGTCAGATCTAGCCTAGAATACTGTGTAAAGTTCTGGGTGCCATGTTTCAAGAAGGATATTAACACATCCTACTTGGATCTTGAGCATGTTCAGCTGATGGTCAAAGCTTGATACTCCATTCCCTGTTCCAGTCCCTATAAAGAAACAATGAGAGAGCTGGATATGTTTAGCTTGGAGAAGAGAAGATTGAGAAGTGAAATAATAGCTATATTTAAATACTTGAATACGTAACATGTCACTAACCAACCCTCTGGAGGAACCAGTTCCAGAAAGTTATTTTATAAATAAGCAATTAATTATAAACATATCATGATAGCAATAACACTTACAAATTTTATATTGCTTAATAGTGAACTCAGCACTCTCTAAGCAGTTTACAGTCTGTATTATGATGTAAACTATTCAAATTTTACTTTTTATAATTTTATAATAAGCAATTAATTAATTCTAAAATGTATTGTTCCAAGATCTACTAATAACAAATATATTCTCCAACTGGGAATCGTTCCTTAGCAAAATGGCAGCATCTCTGCATAACAGGAGTTACCAAGACACTGGGAAAATGCCATGTCTAGAACTCAAAACAAAATGAGGACTGAACAAGTTCAATGGCCACAATGGTTGATTGATTTTGTAGCAGGAGGATGGGAAACTGGAGCAGGGAATGGAGTATCCTGGAAAAGGTCATGGCTGGCACTAGGAACAACCTATAGTAGGGAGGGAAAGAATACTAAAAATAGTTTAAAAATGGGTTTCTTGAGTGAAGAATGAAGAGAATTCTAGCTAGTCAAAAATGTTTCTAGTCCATAACTTATTTTGTATGACAAATCAAAGTTGGTGTTTTGTGTCTACAATGACATTTTCTTCACAGAAAAGAAGTTCTGTGAAAAGAAAACAGCATTTTCCTGGGCAAAAACAGCCTTTTGTGGAGGAAACTCTTTTCTGCACACGAAAATCCACATTCATTTGCCTGCCTGCCTGCCTTCCTTTTTGTACAGAAGAAATCCTGAACTGCAAATAATATTTAAAAAACTGTGCAGTTTTCAGCAATTCAGTAAAAAAAAAACACGGGGACATTCTTTGTTCTTGCCTTATAAAAAATTGCATCCCCAATCCACAGCAATTGATCCAGTAGCAATTCACTCAGAACCTACTTGTATTAATGAATTACAGCTGATGAAATCTCAGCAATCGTGTGGGAAGGACTAGTACCCCAGGGGCCTTCCTATATTCTAATGATAAAAATTCCCTATTCTGAAAGCACTGCCCGTGTATTTGAGGGGCAAATTGCCACTAACTGTGTTTGCTGGAGCAGTGCCCAACCTTGCTGGCTCATATATATTTGGCAGGTGGACTCCAGAATGCAGATATTTGTACTCCTGGAATGCTGAAGGCCAAGCTAGGCTTTTTTTCTCTGGGCCTCTGCCAGCCTAAAACCAGGAAATAATATACTGTAATTACATACTTAGTCATAATGTTCCCAATCCCACTATTCAATCATTTAAACACAGTGTTCATCAGCAGCTGATGCAAATTATTCAAATGCTTCTGTTTGCACCACTGCATAATCCCTGACTCCCTCCTTGAAGGCAAATGTTAGCAGCCAAAATTGCATTGCCCAAGAAAAGCTAGAAATCTTCTATCTGAGTTTTTCCTTGGTCACAGCAGGATTAGCCCAGACTGTGTGGATTCTTCCTCTGCTCACGTGTGAGAAAATACCTTTTAAACTGCAACCATGACTCTTCAAGCAACCAGCTTGGGCTCAATTTGAACGCTCTTATGTCCCTCGAAAGATTAACAGTAATTGGTATTATAGGACACATTCCTTAAAGCCAACCTAAGTTTTATCATCTCACAATTGAGAGAAAATCTTGAATTTACAGCAACAAGGGCACATTGGTGCCGGGTACTGATTATCATAAAAGCAATATTTACTTGGCTAAATCAGGATTTATTTATTCAGGCCCAGCTGTGAAGATGCCAGACAATAAAAAAGATGTACAAAAAAAAGGTGAAGGCTAAAACAGCATTATCAAATACAAGCCTGCCTATAAATTAGATAAGGGTGGATACTGAAATATCTAACTCATATAATTTATTGTTGAACAAACATACCCATCCTTATTCTTAACCTTTCTTTTATCACACAAAGGCTCACTATAGACCTACAGAAAAGATTTAAAATACGTTAGTGATATCCCCATTATTACTATTTTTGCAGGAAGTAGATGGATTGTGGACTGCTCAAGAGTTCCCACAACAGCCTGGTCTCTGTGTTGCTTTTTTATTTTTTTAAAAAGCAAGAATAAGATGAATATCAACTAGGTCTGTAGCAGTTACCAACTTAAGGATTACTCCACAAAGCTCATTGGCAATCATCAGAGCCAACCTTCTGAAATAATGTCTCTCCCAGATATGCTGGACTTAAACTCCTACAACTCCTGCCATGGGAGTTGTAGTCAAACACATCTGGGAGGTGCCGGTTTGTGTAATCTAAACTATGCATCAAATTATTGTGTGAATGGGGCCATATATTGCAAAGTCATTCAGCTCATAAGTAGGAAATGGAGAAAAGAAATAGCTCCAACCATAAGAAACTGTCATTATCTTCCAACCCTTCAACCAACTGTCTCTCTCAGTCATCTACCTTGCTGCTGCAGAACATATATTAGAGTGGAGCCACCCGCATCTATCAACTCCCATTCTCCTTCTCTTCCAGAAATACCTTTACAATAATCATTAAGAACTGGTACCTGAATGTGGCTATCCCAGTATTTGAGCATCCATCTAGCTCAGGGCAGGATCTGTACAGCCCATGGTCTACATGTGGTCCTTTGTGGAATCCAAGGCAGCAGAAAACAGTAACAGAGAAGTAACAGTAAAGTTACTTTTCTGTTGGTAATGGAGTTGACATTTTATTGCTCTTTGTTCCTAGTATTTGCATAGCCAGTAAGGAGAATGACTTCTGCCTACATTGAAATCCCTCACTATCATCTTAACTAACATCTTAGATAGAATGTAGGCCTGTGACTCTACTGTTATCACCATTTTTCTCTTGTATGATTTTAAACATATTTCCCTCATGAAGAAGTCAGTAGAACTTCAAAAGCTTGCATAATGTATTTTATGCCTTGGATTTGGCCAAATAAAGCTATTGCTGCTTGTGGATTTTGGATTTTGTGGTATCTTGCTTATATGGCCAACCTGTTTACTCTTGAATGTATGTGTATGTGTCTCCAGGGCAGACTTTGTGATTCCTGCAATCCCACACATGATTACAGGGGGGTTCAAGGGTTGTTGTTTTTTTTTTGGGGGGGGGAGGAAAAACTCCTTAAACTCCACAGAAAAAGGCTTTTTGGAAATCAGCAGAAATATGTATTATCACACATGTGGCTTTTCTTCAGCTTTGATGGATTTGGATGGATGTGCATTTTCTGCAGAAGGGTGAATAGATGGGAAGAAATGTACATTTGCACAAGAATGTGGATGCAGTTAACCACCTATGCAAATGTGTGAAAATCCTCAGCAGTTCACATAATAAATATAGACTTACCTTGTGACTCCTCTCCATTGACGCCCCCTTGTCGTGGGGGAGAGGCTTTTTGCTTTTTGCTGATGATGCTGCCCTCGTTGCCCATACAGAAGCAGCTCTGCAGAGCCTAACATCTTGTTTTGCAACAGCTGCAGAGCTCTTTGGACTGGAAGTCAGTCTGAAGAAAACGGAAGTTCTCTACCAGCCGGCACCTCAGGAAGAACACTACCGTCCCCACATCACTGTAGGCACATCTATGCTTAAGTCCATCCAGCAGTTCACCTACCTGGGAAGCATCATCTCCTCAGATGCCAAGATTGATAAAGAGATCAATCACAGACTGGCAAAGGCATATAGCACATTCAGAATCAGTTCACAAAGAGTCTGGAGTAACAAACACACTTCGGCGAAGCACAAAAATCAGTGTATATAGAGCCATTATACGTCTATTCTCCTCTATGGTCTGAAACATGGGTCACCTATCACCAACACCTATGTCTCCTCAAACACTTTCATCAGCGCTGTTACGCAACAATTCTAAATATACACTGGACTGACTATGTGACAAATGTTGCTGCCTCTGAGCAAGCAGGGGTCACCAGCATTGAGGCCATACTACTGAGGACACAGCGCGCTGGGCAGGATATGTTTCTAGGATGAAGGCCCCCAAAAATAGTATTTTACGGTGAACTCGCCACAGGTCAGGTAAGAGGGGCACCCAAAGAAGAGATACAGGACTCCCTGAAACAACATCTCAGACTTGGCCAAACTGATCACCAAAATGGTCTGCTCTGGCCTCGCATCAGGAGGCATGGAGACGCACTATCCACAATGCTGCAGCCTTTTTCGAAAGCTCACGCCGAACGAATCTTGAAGAGAAATGACAATGCAGAAAGAACCGCAACCCGGAAACATCACCCAAGGAGACTTTCCGCTGTGCTTTCTGCAGCCGGACCTGTTTATCCCAGATTGACCTTTTTAAGTCAACCAACGCGCTTGTACAAAGCGCGGGATGAGTCCTCCTGAATCTTCATTCGCGAAGGCAAAGCCGAAGAGAGAGACCCGTGGGACTGTGTGCTGAAGCTTTCGGAAGTTCTTTAGTAGCTAGAAATGGGGCTATTTGGTCACTCTCAGCTCCAGAGCATGCCCTACCTGATTTTATTTACGACCACTCATGTTCTGTAAATAAAACAATCTAGATCTGGTGGTCCTTTTATTGTTGTGAGTGCAGTTATCTGTAGTCTTCCTATGACCAGTGTTGGGGATCATGTAACACAGAAACACTAAGAGGAAGGACAGATGAAGATACCAACCTCAGCATGTTTTAAAAGACATGCCTATCCTATTTTATGGACCCCTTAAAATGGTGGTACTTAAGTTCCCAACATGAATCTTCTTTATATCCAGCACTACTGCATCCTTAGCCATTGTTTTGTTCCATTTGGTGGCAGATGAATGCCACACGAGCTTTTGAAAAATGCAGAGTGTGGTGTTGATGTCATGTATTGCATTTCAGAGATTCCTATGTCCACTAGCATATTTATTCAGGAAGAGGAGAAAGCAACAAGGAAAAGAACTGAAAAGAAGAACAATGGAAAGAGAAGATTAGCAGCTCTGAGCCACATTTCTACTACTGGGTTGTTACAAGGAGATATGTGAGATGTGATCTGGAAAAATCACTGTTCCAACTATGGTTGTGCAAATGTGTAGAGGTTGAAACCATTTCCATTACAATCCACTGTACTATTGATTTGACACTATAAATTTTGTCCTATGGCTGTAGCTAACCAGAATGGCTTAATTACTTGCCATCTGAAATTGCCACCATTGCCTATTAAATAAATAACCCTGGTGGCGCAGTGGTTAAATGCCTGTACTGCAGCCATTTACTCAAACCACAAGGTTGCGAGTTCAAGAGACCAGCAAAAGGGCCACAAGCTCACTCAGGCTTGCATCCTTCCGAGGTCCGCTAAAATGAGTACCCAGACTGTTGGGGGCAAATAGCTTACTTGCTAATTAGCTTACTTGCTGTTCACCACTATGATCTCTTTAGGAATAGGTATATAAACAAAACAAATTATTATTATTATTATAAAAAAAATTGAGGGTGAGAAACAAATTGCCAATGGTGGTAGCAAGTAGCAGAAGCTTCCAAAAACACTAGGTGGATCAGGGACATTACTCTGAAAAACAGAGATCACTGTCCCTTCAGTGATCTCTTCTAGAGGACAAGAAACAGGAAGCACATTGATATCATAAAAGTTATAGCAGCTAGTTTTCTGGAGTGATCATTGTGAGAGACATATAACCATTTTAAGAATCATTATGGTTAAAAATAGGAAAATAAACAAACAAACAAGGCTGAGCAATAGGTCACATTGAGCATGTCATAATTCATTCTCACTCCTTCAACTGGAAAATGTATGCACATAACTATTATAGTAAAATAAATAAGAGATGCAATAAAAAAAATGCAAAGATGGAAAGGAACCCGGACCTCCCCTGCGTAAGGCGAATAACGCATTTGCTTGAGCCCCATTGAATATAATGGAGCTTGGGTGTAGCAGCGCATGTGTGCCATTCATTCTATTGTAGCGCAGCTTCAGCATAAGCTGAAAGCCACATATATTGCGCCCATACTTGTGTTATTCACCATTATCTTGTGTTATTTATCATTAGCCAATAATTCTTTACTTTTTTTACAGGACCACCAACAATAATAAAATCTTCCTATTTCTTCTTTACATTTCCAGCACACATTACTGTTGTTTTTATATATTTTCCAAATGTCTGTTGGTGTCAGATAATAATATAGTTGGCCTTCCTTATCCACTGATTTTTTATCCACAGATTCAAGCATCCACGGCCTGAAATTGTTTTTTAAAAAATATAATTTCCAAGTATCAAACCTTGATTTTTCCCATTTTATATAAGGGACACCATTTAGCTATGCCATTGTATTTAATGGGACTTGAGTATCCACAGATTTTGTTATTCACGAGGGTTCCTGGAATCAAACCCCAGCAGATAACAAGAGCCAACTGTATTACATTTTATAGTAGTCTTCCCTTAGATTTTGTGACTTTGTATATTTTGTTACATTTTCCCATACATTTTCCCATTTGCTTAATTCCAAGTAATATCCTATATTTTTTTGCCCATTGTACCATCCCTTCTTTTACATGCCCTTCTTAGGTTATTTAGGGTCCCTCCATTGGTTAACAACTACCAACCACAGGGAAGGATAAAATACATACTTAGCATGTAGAAATTTCCAACAAGTACAAATAGGAAAATATAAGACTGAAACCCTAGAGATTGCTGCCAATGTAAATAAGGGGTGGGGAGAGTATTGCCCATGGGCTTCATGTGGGCTGTAGGATCGTCCAATTCATGACCATTTTCTTGTCCCCAGAGTGCCAAAAGGCAGCTCAAAATTGCCACAAAATGTGATAATTGTGTCCCTAGTAACCCAGAAGACTCCCACACTTGTTTTAAAACAAACAAACAAACCAAAACCAAACACTGACCAAAAATGAAATTGTCAGTAGAGCCCCATGAGATTATAAGAGTGAAAATTGCTCCTGGTCCCTCAATAGTTTCCCATCCCTGGTGTAGATGAGATTGACTTCAATGAATCAATAACCTGACCTGGCAGAAACCAGCTTACTATGTTCAACATGCAAAATACTGGACTCTGCAGTGTGGCAGTGGTGGCAGTGGCCAGAAGAGCACACACAAACCTTTATTCCTTCTTGCTTCAAAGGAAAATGAGGCGTGCTACAGACCGCCCCTTTGGAGTGGCCTGTATCCAGCCCTTTCCCCGCTGTATCGGGGCCTTAGCTGCCTTAACGGCAGCCTCCGAGGCCCCGATCCACCACTTTCCAGGCCGCGGGGAAGCGGCAAAAGGCCGCTTCCCCGCGGTCTGGAACACCCGATGGCGGCGGGGAGGAGGAGAAAGGGGCCGCTCGGCCCCTTTCTCCTCTGCGTTGCTGGTGCAGCCATGTAAAGGCTGCACCCAGTGATGCAAACCCCAGAAGGAACTCCGTTTCGGAGCTCCTTCTCGCACCACAGAAAGGGCGCTCTAGGCACCCTCACGCGGTGCAACGACATCACAACCGTGCCACCTTATTTGGAGGCGGCGCGGTGGTGACGTCGTCAGGGCGGCCCCCGTGTAGAATGGATGCCGCCATTTTGTACGTGCTGAGCACGTACTAGGGTTGGGGGCATCCGGAAGGGACGCCCCTTTCTAACCCTAGTATGTGCTGAGCACGTACTTTTAGGCGCGTCTGTAATGCGCCTAAGTCTGCATTTTTTCTCTGTTAACATTATGGGACTGTGTGTTAAGGATAGGAAAAGTAGGTCCAGTGAACACCATAAAAAGACTGCACTGAAGGCTAGGATTGTACATTGCCTATGCTGTCACCTTTCAGCAATGTTGAAGCAGGTATGGTTCTCCGGATATCACTGATGTCCAGCTACAACTATAACAGTCACTATCCTTCTCTCATTGGCTTTGTTAGCTAGGAGAGATGGGAGCTGCAGTTCAGCATCATTTGGAGGACTATTTTTCTTCACCTATCTTATAGGATCAGTCAGATCCTTAAGCATGGTAAAATCTTAAGTGTGATAAAATATAAATTCTGTGTAGATTATTAGATATATATTTCTTCTTTTTTGTATCTATTTTTAAAACCAGATTGACTAAAAGTAACAAATACTCATTCAGGCCAAACAGAAAATAGGATAGTATTGCTCTCTGTATGTGGCACTCTTCCAAACAGTTACTCTTTATATTTTTGAAGAGGTGAAGCATACTACACAAGAGGGTTGCATCTGAAGATTTACCCTGATTATGATTTCATGACTTGACCATTGCCTTGAAGGGATTTGCCTGATGTCAGTACAATTTTGTGTTTTAATGAGCTCACAATTGTAGTAAAGGTATGTAACTTTGGAAGGCAAAAGTTTTAACAGTGTGTGTGTGAGAGAGAGAGTGAGTGAGTGAGTGAAAGAGAGAAAAGGAAGAGAGCATATGTGTGGGTGACAGAGAAGTACAATGAATAATAGTAGACTAAATCTCACTGGGCTGGAAAAATACATATTGCTAGGATAAAACTTCACTTTCAGCAAATGATTTCCTTTGTTGGCTTTAATTATGCATTTATGAATGATGGGAGCGGAAATAGGCATCTGTGAATGTTGCATGCTAGAAGAAAAGCAACACTTTAAAGCCTCATCAACTCAAGGACAGAGCCCACTTTGATGGCAATTTGAAAGCCTGCATTTACTAGACGCTGGAGCCTTTTCTCTACATTACAAAGGTAGAGGTGCTGTTATGTTTTCTTCAGATGTTTAATATGTCACAAAAATGGAGGGTTGTGTGGGGACTTTTGTTTGTTAGTTTGCTCCATAGGGGGGGGGGAAATAATTTAGATGTTACACTACCTGCCTAAGAGTGTTTTTCAAACAAGGCTAAAACTAAGCTCACACAATGAAAACAAGAAGAGTTAACAGTATTAAAAGCACAAGGTGTCCCCAAGTCATGTTCAGCTTCACTGCAAATGAAGAGACTCCCACTGTTCTGAGTAAAATCCTTTAACTCCCTATCTTCCAACTGCCCCAATTTGGCAGGGATATTCCAGATTAAGCATCTGTCATCCCACTTTTCAAGATGTTTTTAAAATGCCCCAGTTTATCTGTTTTCATCACAGTTTCTCCTGTTGTCCACAGCTTTCTTCAAATGGTATAGTGCAAACATAGTTTGTATTGAATTAAGTCAGTATGGAGGAAAGGAGAAAAAGAGACACAATCTTGGCATTCCTAGTAAGCTCAGGCAACAGCAAACTGCTGTAGCCTTTCCTAGCTTGTGTGTTTTTTGTTGTTGTTGTCATTAACAGCATTTACCATTCTAATGACATCCTGATGTTGCTTGGCCATGTGTGTCACAATTCTCATCTGTGAAAATTTGGAGGGTACCTAATTCATGAAATCCTGAAAAGCCAGTTGTGAGCAACCTGTGGGAGTCTAGGGGGCATTTTTCTGCCCCTAGAGCTCTTTTAAGGACCACATACAAAACATGTGTGGCCTGTTCACACTACAGTATTATATCATTATGGTTCCCTTTAACTGTCATAGTTCTCTGCTATCAAATCATAGGGATTTGTCATTAAGGGAGAGAGATTTCAGAATCTCAGCCAGAGAGTTCTAGTGCCTCACCAGACAAGCCCTAGGAATTTTGTGAGATGGTGCCATGGCAAGTAAAGTGTAAATTTATTTATATATACATATATTTATTTGATTTGATTTATAGCCCACATTTCTCCCAAATAGTACTCGAAGTGAAGACACAGCACTATAATCATGTGGTGAGTAAAGGCCATTAGTATAAAACAGCTCTTTACATTTTCATCAACACTTAAACCACATCTGGAAAACCATCCTACAGTGTATCACTCTTGATAGTAACATAAACATCAACCCATGCAAAGGTCTGGTGAAGAATTTAGTGCCTGGGAATAAGAACAACATCCTTGTGTGGTGGAAAGGAGATGCAGTACCATACCAGGAACTCCAGTGGCTGGCCAACTCAGGGTTGAGTGGGTAGAAATGAAGTGTTGCCATTTTGACTGCTAACATCCCTTGATCACCACAGAATTAAAGTACTGTGATTTCACTTTAACATTTTTAAAACAACCTATGGGATCTTGGAATCTGCAGTTTATGAAAGGATATTTAGAATTCTCAACCAGAGAGCTAGAGTGCCTCAACAAACTACAAATTGCAAGATGCTTGTAGAAATGGCTTGATTTTCATGGGTGTGGGGAACATTCAGTACTTTGTAAAAATCTAAGTTAAAAGGAGTGTAAATCACAATCTACTTATGTCCTCCACATGAATGGTAGTCCTTTTCCCATTCTTTGGGAGCTTTAGTCTCTCAACTACCTTTTCAAAATCAATAAACCAATCTCTCCCCCAACTTCTGTGTCTCAATCTGGACTGCCTGTTGAATGCATCAAAAAACTGGGCAGGTGGAAGTCTAGGGCCTTTGCTGGCTATGTTAGCCGGCACTTGGAGTCTTGTGTTGGACTTTAGTTTGTTCGGGTGTAGGGTTGGAGGAAGGTGTTCCTGCTTGGAACGGCCTTTTGTGGTGGTAGCATAGGTCATGGGTCTGGTGGGCATGGTTTCTACGGCTACGTAGCACTGGATCAGGAGTCCTTTGGGACCTGGAAACGCTGATGGCATATGCTGTGGCCATTGCGGGAGCCACATTGTGGCAGAGCCTCCCAGTGACTGGGGCTTACTGAGAACATGGATTGGCCAGTTGCATGTCTGTGAGATGGCAATTTACATAGCCCCTATGCCATCCTGAAGCCTGGCCGTGACCAGGCATTTTGGTTCATCGAACAGCCGGGGTGTTGATCGATGTTCCAGATCCAGACCTCATACTTTGGGCCAACCCTACCTTGTTGCTGTTTGTTTAATAAAGTTATGGCCTTTCCTCCATTTCTGGATCCTGGTCTTATTTGCGACTTCCCTCCACAGCAATCTGCTATTGCCTGAACCTCTGGGCAAGGAGAAATTTCTGCCCCTCCTTTCCTCTCCCCCACTCCCTACTTAAAAATGTTCTGGAAGATGGAGTGGATTGAGCATTTGAATGCTAAATGCTATTCTCCAGGTTCCCCATTCTTTCTAAAATGGAATCAGTCTGGGAGTCTCAAAGGAGGCCTTCAGGGGCTGTGTGCAGCCTTCAGGTTTTATGATTATTACCCCTGTCCTAGAATATAAATCAATTACGACACAACATTGCTTAATGTTGAGGAACTAAGACTGGCAGAGGATGGCTAGCAGTTACTTTCCAGTGTCTCCAGGCCCTGTCCAGTCCTAAGGGTCTTTGGTTGGATACATCCAGGAATGATAGGAGCACTGAAAGCAGATTGAAACCCAGCTGAAGAACAAATTCAGACTCCCCTGTCAACACAACTAGGGTTGCCAAGTTTTTTGCACAGCAATAGATGCTAGAGATCTTGCAGGATCCCAAGGATAAGGGTCTCTCCTCTAAAGAGACCTGAGGTTATTGGCAGTAAGGTTGGCATCACTCAGTGCAGGAACTCATAGTGTCAACCCCCCCTCCCATCAACCGCCTCCAATACCACACAGCACAGAATCCTTAGCAATGCTTTTGACACTAATGTTACTTATAAATCATAATTCCTGTTTATTGCTGGATGTAATGGCAACGTACTATAAACAGCTAACAAAATTAAAATTATACCTTTAAATTACATTATTATGCTCACAGCCTAAATGTATTTGTATGTACATAGTTTCATGTGGTTAAAGCGAAAATTTGGTAAGATGTACTGTTTTGAAGAACATTTTAAAAAAATAAAGGAAGTTGTTTTTTTTTTAAAAAGAGAGAAACCTTAAGGCCTTTCCTTTCTCCTCCTTCTGATGCTCGCCCCACTCATACCATTCCTTCTGCTGAGCTCCAGAATTTTAAAAGGATGCAGGTGAATGCCACACAGCCTGTTTCTGACCAAAGGCAGGTGTTTGGGGAGCAGTGGTGTCACCCTTCCTTAGGGTGTCACCTGATGCAGCTAACACACCCTGCACCCTCCTAGTGATGCCTCTGCTTGAGGTGGGTTTTATGTAGTGTGCCTCTGATCACCTCAGTCACCAGGGTCCATAGAATTGAGAACAGAAAGAGTGGGAAACTGTCCATACAACAAAGGAATCCCAGAATGTTTGGTATGTAATTTGAAGCCATTTTGCTGTATTTTAAATTATTCACAGGTTGGTTTGTTGATACTGGTGTCTGCATTTCTTGTTTTCTCTGGATTTAAAAATATGGCACTTGGATTTGTTCTTCTCCAAAGATAAAATGATATGCCAGACAGTTGAGCCCCGTTTCCAGCCTTGGTAGTTGGTATAGGCTCCCCTTCCTTGTCAATCCTTCCTTGTCAGTCTGATGTTTATACAAAGCATATACGGTTTGGTAATGAGGTATGGCACTTTCATGGGGGATTATATACAAAATCCATACAGGCAGAAATGCCATTTCATAAATGATGTAACATAATCTTGCAACAAAATAATACTAACACCATTCATAGCTTGACTGTAGAAAAGTGATGTGTTAATATTCACACTTAACCAGGGAACTCATCAGTTAAATTGTGTACTTCTGTGAGTAGTTGCAATTCCCTTTTGTATACCATCTCAGACACTTCCATTACAGGTGAAATTAAATTACACTTTCTTCTCCCCTACACTCCATTTAAAGTAAATAAAACTTTATTGAGCTCTCTCTTCCTCTAGGGGATTGTACTGAAGATCAATGGGCATATGGTATACAGATGGTATTTTTAGAATTTGGATCATATAGATGGTTCTACAGAATGTCTGGTGCAACTTTAACAACACTAGGTAAATATATTAGACTGCTTCAAAAAAATTGTTTCTTTTTAATCAGTTCCCACATCTTCATAACCTTGTCCATTTAGGTTTTTGAAGAAAGATGTAGGAAAGCATCAAGTAAGCTATGCAACTTAAATCAGTCAGAAATAAAGAGGGAAATGTGCACTAGGCAATTTGGATTCCTAAAGTTGTTAAAACTGTAGTATAATAGTGCTAATAAGAACAATAGAGACACTCCAAACACATCCACATACAATTGATATTGTAAATATAATTTACAAATGAAATTGTGTTTTTTTCAATATATGTTGTGATCAAACTACAGGTAACGTTGCATGTGTTTTTGCATTTCACAAACCAGGCTTTATTGAATCAAACTGGCTGCACAATGGCTGATGGAGAAGCAGGATAGGCTCTGTGGAAGGGTAGAGAAGGGTAGGGTAGGGTAGGATAGAGAAGCCCACCATGTCTCTCTCTGCTGCAGTCTCATCAAAATTACTTTGCCCTTTCAAGACTACTATTTCATTGGGAAGAAATCTCCCTTCCAGAGGAACTTTTATCCCGATACAAATAGCGGCACCAGTGAATGTTGAGATATTTGACATCTATATCAAGCAGAGTACAGTGGTGCCAGTATAATATTAACTTGTGGTAGACACACTTTAGGAGAGCCAGCATGGTGTAGTGGTCTGATGAGCTACGACTCTGGAGACCAGGGTTTGATTCACCGCTGGGCCATAGAAACCCACTGGGTGACTTTGAGCAAGTCACATTCTCTTAGCCTCAGGGGAAGGCCATAAGTCAGAAACAAGTCGAAGGTACAAAACAACAAAGTAAGACTTAAGAAGCACTGATGCCTTTTTGCTTCCAGCGGTGAAAAGGTTTGCCCCAGGAGTACAGAAGAATGGCTCCCTCCTTGTAGCCTTTCTGTTGGCAAATTGAAACCTTTTTTTTTTATTCAGATAGGCTTTTAAAACAGGAAGCTTTTAAAGAATGGGATTGGGGATGCTGTATTGTTTTAACTGATATGTTTTAAAGAGGTCTTTTTATCTTTTCAATAGCTTAATTCTATTTTAATGCTTTCTTTTTGTATGTTTTTAATTGTACTGTTCTTTAAAATTGTGAGCCAACTTGAGTTCCAGTTTTGGAGAAAAAAATGAAATATGAAAACAATGGGCTAGTATCAGCAGGATAACTGATTAGAGCTCCCACAGATCGCCCTTCCCCAAATTAGTCAATGATGGCACATGCATGCAGCCACACTAGTGTAGACACACACATGCTGCCACCCATTGACTAAAGTGGGCTTGAGCTTCTCAATTTTTCCCATCCATGGGGGCCTATAGAGCCATACCCCTGCAGATAGGAAATCTAAATATAACACTGTAAATCCAACAACAATTCCCTTTCACCACTATAGTCTATTTCTTGAAGGGGGCCCAGTGTGTATGATCTTGCATGGCATAATTTAACATAATAGTTCTATAGGTAGAACTGTGTTCTCTCTTTTCTCTCAACTTCCAACTCTCTATTTAGTCACTGCAGCTGCTCCCTATAATCATTCAATGATTATTGGAAAGTGGACAGGATCAGAGAAGCATCTGACTATATCTCCATAACCAAATCAAAACCAATGAAATCATCACAGAAATCTTGCAGGGAACTCTGGAGGTCTCAGCAGATAATGCCATCATTCTGTGTCTGGCTAGGGAGGCATAGCCAGACAACATGATAGCTCTGCTTTGTAACTAGATTCTGGTGCTCTATTATATTGTGGAATTATAGCATTACAATTTTACTTTAATTGCCATGTTTCAAGCTTATGAAATCCTGGGGTTTGTAGTTTTATGACATATTTAGAATTATTAGTCAGAGAGTCCTAGTACCTCACTAAGTACAAACCCCAGCAATCCATAAGATGCAACCATAGCAGTTAAAAGTAGAAGCATAATGCTGTAATTAAGTAGTGAGAAAGGGCCCCAGGAGGTAGTTATGCAGCAAACATTTTTTTACTCCTTTTGCTCCACTATTTGATGAAAACTCTCATCAATTATGCAAATACTGTCTTGAAGATAGAAGCTCAAGGAAATTTGTTTACCTATTAGAAGATAAGCTATAACAACAGATCTGAGAATGAATGGAATATTTTGGGTTTTCTGGAGAGACTGTAGGCAGCAGGCTTTTCCTTACATGTAAGTAAATTATATGTTGCATTTTGAGAAGTACTTCCTTTTGGTATCCAAAGTTCAATCTGCAATATAAAAAGGCAAACCCCAAAGCCCATAAGTCTGCTGGGCTACACCAAATTCATCTTGCTTTACACATAGTTCATTACAAATATACTTTCTGCCAGAGGCTATAATATGTCCCTATAAATTTGTATATAATTAAAATTTCAATGCAACAAGATAAGCAGTATGTAATTAATTCAGTTAAAATGATGAATTCACATCCCATAAAAATCATTTAACCAAGTAATGTGTCACAACGCATATGAGTGTCCACACAATTCTTCTTGCCATGGCAAAGTCTAATACAAATGTAGTCACTTTCTGGCTGACTATTTTCATATGAAAGTATTTTTGGGTGGGTGGGGGAACATTTGATCAAGGCCTGCTGCCATGCAACATTCAAGGAAATAATTTAATAATAATTTAATATTTTTCCCTTAGCGCTCATTTTCCCCATCTTTGAAGATGCATTACAGCAGACTGCAATAGATAGATAGATAGATAGATAGATAGATAGATAGATAGATAGATTTTCCTATCTACATCTTGAGATGGCATTAAGTGAAATCTGAAAAGGGTAGAAGCTTTACTCAGATTATACCATCGTTTAATGGTCAAGAGAAAGTATGAGGACAGATAATGTATACAGAAATGATACCTGACTACCCTGAAGACACCAGATGAGACACTGGGCCACAATCGTATGCTCACTTTCAAGGAAAGAATCCCCATTGAGTTAAGTAGAATTTTCTCCTACAAAGACATGCATAAAATTGCATTCTTCATGCATTTAAATTATCAACCAAGCTGCCATATACAATTATTTTCAAGCATCTTCAAAATTAATTTATTATTAGTTAACATAAAAGAAATACTTGCAGAATTGAGGGTACATCCACATTACATAGTTAAGACATTGTGATATCACATTAACTGGCACGGCTTCATCCCATGGAATCTTGGAATATGTGGTTTCATGAAATACTTAGAATTTTCTGATGCATTCCTTTGAATGGCAGTATTACACTTGAATTCTTGAGCAGAAAATTCAAGTTATATCACAAAAAACTACAAATCCCAGGATTCAATATGAAAGAGTGGTATCAAACTTGTCTAATTTTCCAATATAAATACACCTTCACTGAAATATCTTAATTTTATTTACCTTGGCAATGGATTCATGGAGGCTAAAGGAAGAATCCAGCTCCGTGGATACAGTTGGCTGTACAGGGAAAAGAACTTCAGAAAGAGAACTTGAAGTCTGTGAGGAGGAAAAAGAGAAACCTTTAAGACCTCTCATTGATTTCTTTCTTCAAATACTTTGTTCAGGTTTGTTGAAAGGTTCACAAGAACTTAAATTGTTTTAAAGTTTGTGCTGATGATTAGACTTCATTTTAGTGATCTATTTTACACTCCAAATACAGGGAAGGGAGGGGGAGAGCTACATTTCTCTTTTTGTCTCTCTTAAAAATGCGTTCTGTTATGACAGCTGGCTTAGTGAGTATGCTTCTACATTTGGGGTATTCTTTTGCTGGAGGGGAGAAAAATCCATACTGATTTCATTTTAATGTAGCAAACAATTTCAAGACTTGCAATGACTAATTTACTTGCGAGTAATTTTATATATATGACAATTAAAAGCTATGAAATAGAGAAAAAAATATTCATCACAGCATGAACAAGAACTGCATTTTCCCTTTCCAACAGACAGATTTAAAAAAAATGTATCAGTACTTAGCACTGATCTCCTGAGATTAACAGTACTAAACAGAAATTACTATCTGCTAGCTTCTCTGTGCATAACCTCTGCAATTACTATTATATAATATAACTAAGAAGTAATTCACACATACCCTCCAGCTGTCCTGACTAAGCAAGGACAGTCCTGATTAATACTGTGCCATTTTGAGTTGGTTTTAAAAAAATTCAGTTTCTCTCTCCTCCTCTCCTCTCTCTCTCTCCTTCACTGTCAGTTATTACAGAGTGATTTAAAAGTGGTTTACACTCAGATCAGAAGAAGGCAGAATCTTGTCCTTCCCAGGAGACTCGGGCAAAAGCAAGCTGCTTTGGCCTCTCCTAACTTGTGCATTCTTCCTTATCCTTAACTTTCTCCATTCTAACCAGACTCTGTTATTGCAGTGTCATGTGTGACCCAGTTTTCATTTGTGAAATGCTGTTGGGTATGTTTAAACTATGTTGTTTTCATAGTATGAAAAGGTTATTATGTACTCAGGAAAATGAGCCTAATGCACTAAACAAGTAGATAGCATCAGCAGCACGAGCTCAAGATGGTGAAGGTTAAGGAAATATCAAACATTCAGTTCTCTCATTCTTGATCAGTAGCAGAAATAATAATTAAAAAAAGCATTGTGTTTTTTTTTTTTTACACAAAAGTGTCTCCCCTCCCCATGAAGAAAAGAGAACAGGTAGCATCCAATAGATGTGATGTCAAAAAGAGACAAAGTCTCAGGACGTTGAAAAGAAAGATACGTGTTTGACATATTTTTTTGTGTAATACAATTATCTATTTTTTTCTTTTTAATAAATAATTTTAAAAAAATAAAATAAAGAAAAGAAAGATGATTTAATTATTGATGATCCAGGCTATTTTCAATAATAAAATCATTGTTATTTTCAACATCCCTTTAAAAGTTGCCAACTGGGGAGAAAACGTCTGATGCTAATGGAAAAGTGACCATTTGACAGGGCTGGCCCTAGCCTTTAGGAGGGCAAGGCAGCCACCTCAGGCAGGACATTTGGAGTGTCAAGAAATGGTAGAAAAATACTTATTTCTCCTGCAGCAGATAGGGAGAGGTACTTGTGGAGTTTTCTAGTTCATACAAAATTGCTTGGTGGGATACTATGCACCTTGACTTGAGGGGAAAATATTATGCAACAGCCTTGGCCAAGACATTCTGTATGGATTCATAAGCACAAGGGGCAGACCTCATCCTATCAGATCCTTATTCCACTAGGCTAGAATCCTGTTGCTATTGTATATATGTACCTTCAAGTTGTCTGTTGACTTATGGTGACTCCAAAATGAGCTTTTTGTAAGCCAGGAATAATCAGGGATCATTTGTCATCACCATCCTTCAAATGTAGCCAACAGCACCTGGTTCCTCCATCTAGTGCTAACCAAGGCTGACCCTGCTTAGATTCCAACATTAGATTTGGTGCATTCCAGGTATTTAGGCCATCTGTTGGTATCCTTTGTTGTTATTGTTGATGTGTGTCTTTGAGTCATTTCTGACTTAAGACGACCCTAATATCAACCTATTACAGAGTTTCTAAGATTTATTCATTCACCATTGCATTCCCCTGAGGCTGAGAGCATTTGACTTGCCCAAGGGCATCCAGTGGGTTTCATGGCTGAGCAGGGAATTGAGCCCTGGTCTCCAGAGTGGTCCAACACTCAAATCACTATGCCATTCTGTCTACATATATGTAAATTCTCCCCCAGGGTCGTTGGATATTTTTATTTGGTTCACAAGGCCCATGTACAGTTCAAGGCATGGAAATAAAGTTGTGTACACTGTATCATTGTGCTTTCATATTCACACTCCTATGACCATTCCATTCCATATCCAGCTGTGCAATGTTGCCATTCAACACAAAGTCTACACATGAAGATACATGCTATGCAAACGTGATATCAAATCTCATCCTGATGCGTTCACAGTTATAGCTTTCTACATTTGGATTGGATTCTGGCTAAACTTTCCATATTTTAATCTCATTGAAACCCATGGTACATCATTTAGTCATAATTTGCTTAGATTCCAACACTATGCACTTACTGAAATCTCACTGATTTTGTGCATTAAGAGCTTAAATACCCTAAAAATACAAAATCCTGTTTGAGCTTGGAAGCTAAGCAGTGTCAGCCTTGATTTATATTTGGATGGGAGACCACCAATGAATACCAGGAGCTGTATGTTATATTTTAGAGGAAGGACCTGTCAAAACCATCTTTACTTTTCCTCATTAATAATGTTTTCCAGCTTCATCAGACTCCAGTGTTGCTTGGCCACATACATCCAGTTATCACCTGTGAAAGATAAGAGGGTGTGGTATTCCTTGTCTAAGAAACTCATGAGGTTGCCAAAAGTAACTTGAAGGCACATACACATAACCTAGTCTAGATCTGATCATTATATTTCCTTTTCTTTCTCTTTTTTTTAAAAATTGCTATCTCAACAATGTCAGCATATTTGTGAGGAGCAGAGCATTTTAAAAAAAAATTTAAGGCATGAATTTCTGCAAACTACCATGTAGACTGGGGCACGGTGCAAACAGTAAGTAACAACAGATACATGATTTGCAATAGCATCCACACAACATAAACTATAATATCCAATAGGGCTGAAAGAACAATACTGTTGCCTTGTAATGAAGCCAGAACATTGGCAGTGAATAGAATTAGTGATCAATGCAGCACAATCTATCAGAACCTTCTAACCGCAGACAGAGTGCACAGGTAATGTATTCATGCAAATGCACATAGCCAACCTAAGTTACTTAGGTTTCACTGTTGCTTCATATCCCAGTATGCATAATACACCTGAGTGAACAATTTCCACTTGACAAACTATCTATCATAATCCCATCACATTCCTTGGCTTTTAGTAAGCAGTAAAGGCAGAAGCCCTTTCTAGAAAGAATCATAGGTTTCACTCTGAAGAATTCAGAGCTATTGTCCTTTTTGGGAAGGAAGGGCTATGGAACCTATGCCACTGACCTCACTGTATCAAGTAATCTTTTTGCATTGGGCCACAAGGGCATCTGTTCAGTATGGTATAGTGGCAAATGAATGTATGCTGTTCTTTGAAGAAAGAGGAGGACCAAGAGCAGCAGAAGGAGATATTTACAATCTAAGTTTGAAATAGTCCAGTCAGTGGCATGTCTGAAGAATTCCTAATAAAATTTGGCTGATATGTATGACAACTGCTGATACTCAAAAGTCAAATTCCAGATGCTAAATTTTATATATATATATATATATATATATATATATATATTCACAATTACTAGAGGCCTGAATTTTAGAATGGTTAACCTCAAAACCATGATTAATCAATTCCTTACTTGCCAGAAAGTTATTTCCCTCTTAGAAACCATTACTGTGAAGTGTTGAAATTGAAACATTTGGTTTAGAAGTAATGTTAATGCTCCTCGAAGATTTAACAGGATTGATTTGCTGTGCCTGACATTTTGGAACATTCCCTGTTTGCGTCTGACAGCTAGAACTCTGCTCTGGGGGCTTGGGGTGTTTTAAGCTTCAGTGGTTGAAAGAGAAGGAATAAGAAAAAGCATCTTCTCATGGCTTGCACTCCTTCTCTACAAAGAATTTAGCTTGGTTCCTTCACTTAAACACATTTTGACACTTGTGACATTTGAAGAAAATGTATATTGGGCAAAAGTTTCCAGCAGTTTCCATCCCAATCAATTTTCGTCTACAGTGCAATCCCCCTTCCAAGCAATCTATAAACATTAAAAAAAAGCTATGCCCAACAATGCATGCCATATTCCCAAGATTCAGTCTGTCCCTTTCATCCATAGCTGTTTGTTGTTATGTGTCTTTGAGGTGACCCTGACTTTTAGTTATGCTATCATAGGGTTTCATGGCAAGATTTATTCAGAGGAGGTTTGCCATTACCTTCCACTAAGGGTAAGAGTGTTTGATTTGTTCAAAGTCACCCAATGGGTTTCCACATCTGAGTCATGCTTTGAACCCTGATCTCCTTGATTCCTAGTCCAACACTCAAAACAGTGTACCAGTACAGTCAGCCTTCTATTTCCATTGATTCTTTAACCACAGATTCAACCATTCATGGCTTGAAAATAGTCAAAATAAATTCCAAAAAGTAAACATTGATTTTGCCATTTTATATAAGGAACAATATTTTACTATATCATTGTATCCAATAGGACCCGATCATTCATGGATTTTGCTATCCCCAGGGGGGCCCTGGAACCAAATATTAGTGTAAATGAAGGGCCCACTTCAGTTTCCAAACTTTGGTCCTCTAAGTGTTTTGTATTTCATCTCACAACATTCCTGACTTTTGACCAATCTGGCCAGGTCTTCTGGGAGTTGAAGTCCAAAACACCTGGAAAATATAAGTTTGTGAACCACTCCACTATACCATGCTGTCTTTTGCCCAGCATGGCAAAAATCACTATAGGTGGAAACCTATTATTATTATTATTATTATTATTATTATTATTATTATTATTATTATTATTATTATTATTATTATTATTTTATATAGCACTGTAGATTAACACAGCGCTGTACATACAAACAATAAAACAGATAAAATAAACCTGCCCATGGCGTACAATCTAAGAAATAATAGCATAATACATATAAATAATACATAACAATACAGGAAAGGGTACAATAAAGTAAAACACACAACAATTAAAAACATCAAGTAACAAATAATAGTCATGCAATGCCTGGGAACGCTTCTCTGAACTGGATGAATTTTTACTGTTGAATTTTTACTGGCCAGTTGTGGAAGTGATTGTATATGTGCATCTTGTGTAAGGAGGTCTTGTAAACTTCTTAATTCAAGCATTGTTCCAGGTGATGCAACAACCCATGTTGCATACACATTTTTTTCCTCTCCCCACCAAGCTGTCAAAACTGATTCCCTTTATAATTCTAAAAAGTTCCACTAGCAGTGAATTAACATTTGTGAGCTCTCAATAGATCCCCAGTCTCTGCTTCAGGTGCCACATTTCTCCAGATCTCACTTGTAATTCTCTCTCCATTCTCATTTCATAGCACATTGTGACACTTTGTATTTCTCTTCCATGGAAATCCATGCATATTCTGATCCAGATTTCTAATCTATGCTTGAGTGTTGGACTAGGACTCTGGAGACCAGGGTTCAAATCTTGCCTTAGCCATGTAAACCCACTGGGTGACATTATTATTATTATTATTATTATTATTATTATTATTATTATTATTATTATTATTAACCTTTATTTATAAAGCGCTGTAAATTTACACAGCACTGTACATATAATCTTTTTAATTGGACGGTTCCCTGCCCTCAGGCTTACAATCTAAAAACACACGACACAAAGAGAGTGGTGGTGG
>NC_056524.1:259045781-259082052 GCF_019175285.1 Sceloporus undulatus | reverse complement strand
GGAAGGGGCATCTCTAGTAGGATAATACATATAAAATACATAGCAATACAGGAAGTGATTCAATAAAACAGACAACAAAAGAACATCAAATAGCAAGTGACAATTATGCAATGCCTGGGAACGCTGCCCTGAACAGGATGGTCTTCAACTCCATTTTGAAGCTGGTTAAAAAAGTGATGGCTCTTGCTCGTGGGGGAAGAAGGTTCCAGGAGTGAGGGGCAGCGAGTGAAAAGGGGCGAATCTGAGATGGGGCAGAGGAAATCCTGGGCTGGGACAGCAGACCTTGACTACCAGAACGGAAGGCCCTAGTGGGAAGGTGAGGAGAAATAAGGTCTGATAAGTAAGGAGGGGCCAGCCCATGGAGGGCTTTAAACGTCGACACCAGGAGCTTATACTGAATGCGGAAAGGGAGTGGGAGCCAGTGAAGGGATGCCAACAAGGAGAGATATGGTCAGAGCGGTGGGCGGATGTGATAATGCATGCAGCTGAATGCTGGACAGAAATTAAAGGATGGAGGTGAGAAAGAGGAAGCCCAGTCAGGAGGACATTACAGTAATCAAGTCGTGAGACCACTAGGGCATGGACCAGGATCTTGGCAGTAGAGGCGGAGAGATATGGTTGGATTTTGGCAATATTGTATAAAAAGAATCTACAAGCCTTGGCTGTGGTCTGGATCTGAGGGATACATGACAGAGAAGAATCAAAGATAAAACCAAGACTGCGGGCTTGCTGGACTGGCTGAATAGAAATGTTGTCCACAGAGACAGAAAAGGAGTGTTGAAGGGTGGGCTTAGGAGGAAAGACAAGAAGCTCCGTCTTGGACATGTTGAGCTTCAAATGCCGATGGCACATCCACTGCAAGACAGCTGTGAGGCAAGACGAGACTTGCTGTTCAAGCCTTGGAGAAAGGTCAGGGGTGGAAAGATACAACTGGGTGTCATCAGCATACAGATGGTAGGAAAAACCAAAAGAGCTAAGGACAGTGTGTAGAGAGAAAACAGAAGGGGACCCAGAACAGAGCCCTGGGGAACTCCAACAGATAAGGTCACATTCTGTCAGCCTCAGAGGATGTCAATGGAAGAAACCCCTCTCATTAAATTTGCTAAGAAAACCCCATGATAGGTTAACTTTTGTGTTGCCATAAATCCGAAATAACTTGAAAGCATAGAACAAAAACTGAACTTTATATACAATGTTCTCAGTGTTCTCAGTTACCAGAATCAGGAGTGTGTGTTCTCTGTCCTTCCACCTCTATTTCTATTTTATTTTTTATTTTCTGTTTTTAACATTCCATAACACCTGGTGTTTATACAGTATGTTTGGTATTAACTGGACTGTTTTGGACTGTTTTGGCTCTGTACTTTGTAAAGGGCATCAGAGTATTTCCATAAACATCTCTTGTAGTAGCTGTGATTCTACCATCTCATCAAGGTGATAGCTCAATAGGTGAATGGTGTATTTCAATTTAGAATAATGGGCAGCAGGAATCATGCTTCTATGATCAGAGTTAAGTTCCCTAGGAGTGGCCTGGAGCAACTACCAGCTTCTTTCTTTGAAATCATGGGCGCTTTACAGACCGCCCAAAAGGGTGGTCTGCAAAGCGCCCTCATTTGCTGCACGGAGAAGCCTCAGCGGCCAAACTGCGCAACTCCTCCGAGCAGCAAAAAGAAGCCACAAAAAGCAGCTTCTGTTTGCGGCGCGGTAATGATGCTGGAAGGTGCCAATGGCACACTTGCGGCGTCATTACCGCACTGTGATGTAGAATGGGTGCCGCCATTTTGTACGTGCTCGGCGTGTACTAGGGTTGGGGGCATCTGGAAAGGACGCCCCTTTCTAACCCTAGTACGTGCTGTGCACGTACTTTTGGCCCATGCGGAACGAGCCATGGATTTCTCCCCTTGAAGATGACATTATTTTTGTTGTTTACAAATATCCTACATTGCTTACTTAGTTACAAATGCATTATCAATCTGTAACTAAGGAATGACTTATGGCCCAGCTCCCTAAAACTACCTTGAAAGTCAGTAGATGAACTGAGCAATGGAAGCTGAGCAATGGAAGGTGCAGGAGAATTACGTTGCCAGCTCTCTCCCACCAATGAACGGGTCTTCAGACCTAGATAGTGACAATGTCAGGGACCTTGAGTATGCAAGGAATATTGTGACAGAGTTCCTGCATTTGATTGTTGCTAGTAGGAATGGGTTGGACACATCATTCTTTTGTACTCTAATCACTAGCTGAACAGACTTCCATTCCTCTATATGGCTGTTTGTGACTGCTTACTGAACTAAGCAGTCTCTAAGCAGTTTTCAATTGTAAGCTAATTGCCCCCAACAATCTGGATACTCATTTTAGTGATCTTGGAAGGATGCAAGCCTGTGTCAAGCTTAAACCCTGGCTAGTATTGAACTCACAACCATATGGTTTTGAGTGGGTGGCTGCAGTACAGGCATTTAACCACTGCACCACCAGGGCTCCTGCGCGCCACCAGGGATCCTGAAGGTCTGCTTGTTGTTGAGATAGTTTTTTTTTTAATTGTTGTCGAACATAGCTTGTTTTTCAGCATTTACAATTGTTGCAAAAGTTGCACAATCATGAATACTAGTAGTATGAAACATGTAGCAGTTGCATGTCCACAATTCTAGGTTACGAATCTGTAACTGCAATACAGGAAGCCAGACATAATTATAATCATCATCATATTATACCTCACCCTCTCCTCAAGATTAGGACTCAAAACAGCTTATAAGTTAAAATGATTACAATATAGGTAGAAACACAAGATCTGGTTGTGAGACGGTTGTGAGAATACTAAGTTTCCTTTCTTGGAATGCCAAGTGAGCAAATAAATATCTGGGATTTAGTGGATGGTATGTATAAAACAAGCTGGAGACCCTGGCTTCATTGGAACCAGTAGCCAACTCTCTTGAAGCTGTTTCTGAGGAGCTAAGTCTCTGTGGGTCCTAAGCTAAGTCCTAGGCCATGACAGTGTCAGGGCCCTTGTGAATGCCACTACCTCCTAGTTGTTTCTCAGTGACTCCACTTATCACTGTTTATTTCATCAGGGGAGAATGGATTTTCTTTCAGTAACAGAATGATGAGCAAAGCCTTATATTTCTTGGCTTATATTTCTGGGGTTACCGTATCAAGAAGAATAGAATCATGAATCAAATCATCCAAATCTATATGGCAATGTGAAAAAAATTCAAAATTTACAGTTAGTTAATTATTTTGTTGCATTTTTGAGCATTGGACCACAACTCTGGAGATTAGGGTTCAAATCCCTGCCCAAGCATAAAAAGCCACACACTCTCAGCCTCAGAGGACGACAATCACAAACCCTCTTTTAAGAAACTTGCCAAGAAAACCCTATGATAGGTTCACCTTAAAGTCACCATAAATCAAAAATGACTTAGAGGCATACAACAACAACAACAAATAATGATAATTTTAAAATACCTCTCAGAGCCAATCATACAAAATAGTTGTGTTTTCCCTACAACATAGAACTCAGATTCTGAACAGGCTTGCTCTGGAGCATAAGAAAACACAGTAGAAGGGCATGCTCAGGAATTAATCATTATCACAAGAACTAATGAGATAATATATTCCTCATTGCTTGGGTATATGTGCCTGTATGAATGTGTTAGCAATACTCAGGATAAAGAACCAGTCCAATCAAATTATGATGATAATGAAAAAGAGAGGTGTGATTGTATTCAACTTGATTTTAAATATTTATGGCAGTCTTGGTAGATTGACTAGGACAGGGTATTTAAGAGAATTAAGAGAAAAATATTGTAAAGCCTGCTACTGCAGGAGCAACACAGAGAGACAAATTGCCAGCAATGAATAGGTAAAGCACTTGAACCAGTACACTCGCTCTTAATAGAACCATAAAGCTATTCACTGAATAGCTTAAAAAGGTCTAAGTACAGTGTTTTCCAAAAGTATTACGGCATCACAGTGATAGCGCTTATGTAGAGGAAAGGTAAGAACCCCCCACAGTTTTAACTACACTTTCACCTAGTTAACATACGGGCTTTGGGCATTTAAACTGATATTTTGGAAAATCTCTTCACTCAAGTGTTGACTGAACATATTGGTGGTGGCATTCTAAGCTCTCTTCCATATTCTGAGAAGAGAAAAAAAAATTAAGAGAGGAATTGATCCAGAGGTTGTTGCCTTGTTAATATACATATAAAGATGAGGGAAATATTTGAAAATGTTTTTTAAAATGGTCAAAAATCTGTTTCTCAAAAGTAAAGAAACCCCAACCCACTTTTGAGAAGAACTGTGGACTTACAGCATTTTTGCCATTCAAACATATTCTGTGCAAAATTTCTATGGTGGCTTTGCTCAGAAAACAAATGTTATTTTCTGTGCTTTCTATTCTGCAAATAACATGCAGTTACTTTCTGTAAAGAAAATTGTGGTTTTCTGTACAAATGTGTAGTGTGAAAGAGACCCAGTTCTTTGGTAAGCCTTCCTGTGTCTTTTTTGCTCAGGTCTGAAAATGTTCTGGGTCAAATGCTGGGCATGAAGAGGGCCTAAGTGACCACATGGGCTAAAAGAAACAGCCCCGCCCTGTTTTGAAACCTACATGTTGCAGGTGACCAAAATGGGAGTTAAAACAGACCCAAGCTGTGCTCTGGGACTTAATCCTGGAGCAAAAAGCATCCCAGTTTTCTACACTCCAATCCAGAAAGTATGAACTATTGCACTGGTCAGTGCAGAAGCAGTCAGGAGCAGGGGCCTTGGGTTGAATGAGCCATCAGCACCATTGGTGGCCAAAATTATTTTGTTGTCTGCCCATGAATTGATCACAGAAGTGCATGATTGGGCAGCTGCACCATTGACTCTGTGTAGCAAAATGGCAAGCAACACATTAGTCCAACAGGGAGCCATGGGGAGACAGGGGATAAAAGGGATATGCATGTGGGGCACCATAATCATGCTGTGTCTATGGGTCACTGGACACACTGATGCACTGTACCGGCAGATGATTGATCAAGTGATTGAATAGCTGGCTGTGCAGGGTGTCTAATGGGCCAGTAACTGGTTGGGACAGGGGGTGATCACCAACTGCTGGCAGAGCATCCATGCATTCGTGATCATGCATTTTCAAGATTTTGACACTGAGGCTTACCATGCATTAAGCACCAGTAAAGTGCTGGTAAAACATTCCTGAAGCATGAGGATATGAAATCTGGTCAAGCTTCTGAAATGTCAGTGAAGTGTCCCCTTGCCTCTACTGTCCTTGAATCATTCACAGAGCAGTCATATTTTCTATTAACAGGAACTTTGCCTTAATAGGAAACGGCTGCTCTGCGAATGACTCAAGGATGGTATAGATGAGGGGATGCATCAGAAGCACAACCAGCTTTCACACCCTCATCCTTCAGAGACATTTTACTGCTGCTTTACCAGTTCTTAACCCACGGTAAGCGCCGGTGTGAAAATCTTCAATGGAATGGAAAAATAATAATGGTGTGGCATAGCTTTTAGCCCTGAATGCTCTGTTTTGATGGATTCTTCCTCACAGCATACTGTACATCAGTTGCCAGACCATTGTGGGAGCAGACAATGCAGTCAGTGGGTTCTCTCCATGAATCCAAAAAACCTGGGGGCAAGAAAGCTTTTCCCCTCAATCTGCCCCCGGCCAATGCCTCAAATCTTTACAGTCCAGCAGCTAAATCGTAGAGGGGGAAATCCTGCCTCTTGTTGCCTGCTCTAAGGGGCATCTACACAATACAGATAATCTAATCCGGCAGCAGTTTAAGAGATGTAATCCCAGCCTATGTAATCCTGAGAGCTGTAGTTTTACAAGATCTTTAGCCTTCTTTGCCAAAAAATGCTGGTGCCTCACAAAATTGCAAATCCCAAGATTTTGTAGGATGAAGCCACAGCACCGAAAGTGGTGTCAAACTAGATTATTTCTACAGTATAGATGCAGCCCTAGAGAAGAAAGTTGAACAGCTGCAGAAAGCTTCAAGTAGCTAATTATCAGACAAGCTACAACATTGTTTTTTAAAAGTAGTTGTTAATATAATGTACGATATGAATGAATATATTGCAAATAACAATATAATTCACCCATTTCTTCATAGAGGAGCTGAGGCAGATCTCTTTGGTGAAGACTGAATTTGTGAGCAGTGGCTTTAACATCTTTTATTTGGTTTTAATTTCTTAATGTATATATTTTAAAATTTGTATTGCTATAGTCCACCCCCTTATTGACATCTGTATAAAGGCGGTCTCTAAATATGCAAATAACCTAAAAGTGAGAGACAGAAAAAATAAAAAGGTGTCACGTCACCATTGTATTATTTTTTGAATGGTACATGAGGGAGAGAAAAAAGAAAGAAGCACTTCCTTTTTCCTTATGTCTTAGAAATACAAAATTGGCACTATTTTTCAAGTCCTCTGTTGACCAAAAGTCAGCATGAAAAGAGACACCTGCTCTTTATCCCAAAGAGGAGCATGTAGACCAAATGCTTCAAGGAGCACATCTCGGTACTTAGCAAGGGCAACATCTTCCAGCATGTGCGGGAGAGGGATATGAAAGAAATGGAAATAGAAATGGGAAAAAAAGAAGAATGTGTCTTCCCATTGATTTATTCAGTAGGTTCAATAATAGCAGGACTATTTTCCTCAGAAATACAACAACTGAAAATATTCTGGTAAACAGACATTAATGAAATACGTTAACCCCTTGAAGACAGAGGGAGCTAAATTATTTCAATGGATAATAAAGAATCCCAACCTTGGTATGTGCCCGATGCTTTCCTTGCCACTTTTACCCTAAGTAAGCCATCTGCTTACTCTGCAATTGCCATGGCAGTCTTGTTGATTCCTCTATACTTTTACTCAAGGACTAGTTAAGGACTAAAGCAATTACCAAAATGTTGTCACCAAACTTTGTATTATGTGCTGTAAACTTGTCTCATTTTCCCCAACCCCCACAATGAATGTTGCACAGTGACATCCAGAAAAGATGTGTTGTTCTTGGTTTTGTTTTTTTTTAAACCAGCCTTGTGATACCAAACTTAAGAATTTGCCTCATCTGAGATCATTGCAGGTCTAGTGAAAACTCCACTGAAGTTCAAGAAAAATTTATGATGAGATTTCCATACTGACCTGACATATGTATGCCTTTCCCCCAGAACTAACCTCACAGAAGATGCAGATTCTTATGCCATTTCACAGATGAAAACTGGGACTATCAGTGTGTGGTCAAGTCTACACAATATTAATTTAAAATATTAATGAGGAAGGACACACAAGCTAGAAGAAACTGCATAAGTTTGCTTTTGCTTGAGCCTACTGGTAAGGGCAAAATTCTGCCCATTCCTCTCCTATCTCTCTCTGAGTCAATTGAGCGCAAACAAACTTTTGAGCTTTAAACTCAGTTTACAATTGAAATAAGCAGCAGATAAAGGGGAGGCATGGGAGGAGGGAGATGCTGGTATGTTTTAAAAGCAGCTAAAAATTTGGGACAATAAAAGATTAATTGGGACTGTCCCTACCAAAACGGTACAGTTGAAGTGTATACCATGTTGTTTATTTATTCAGTTTATTATATTTTTATTCTACATTTCCATAGTGGTAAAAGAATGATCAAAACAGTTTAAACGGGCAAATTTCAGAGCTTAAAGTATTGTGTGAAACAAATTATTGCACTTCTAAGAGGTGTGCATTCCACAATCAGAGAACAATATAAGAGAAATAGCTGGTATTCAAAAGTGGATATTCATCAAGATCTTAATATGGTGAGAAATTCATAACAGATCACACAGTCCCTCAGAGTTATATGGTTAAACTTTAAAGGTTAAGCTCAACTCACTGACAAGAGCCCACAAAGCAAGTGGCAATGCATGAAGGTCTTTCAGTATCAGGGTAACACATGCTTAGTTCTAAACAACATTTATCACCTTAGCTGCTGCATGTTGCATCTTCTGAAGCTCCCAGGCCATCATCAATGGTAGTCTCGTGTACAATGCATTGCAATAGTTAAGATACAATGTAACTAAGATATGGATGACTGTTGAGAAGTCATGGCAACTCAGGTAAGATTGTAGCTGACCCACTGTAGTGAGTCGACGCGTGGATCAGGGAGAGCTGAGGGGACTAAGGGCGCCCAGGTGGCAGAGAGGGGAGGGGTAAGCAGAGCTGATGAGGAGGAGGAGCCAGAAGAAGGCGGAGAGTGGGCCCTAGGGGAGTTAAAGAGGAAGGACTGAGGTGCTTGGGGAGGAGGGCAGAACGCGGAAGAACTGGGCGCAAAGCCGTGGTCGGGGAAGGGAGAGGTCAGGTGCAGCGAACACCACAACGAGACGGAACCCCGGTGTCCTTGTGGTGGCGCTCACAAACCCGACGAAAAGGGCCACATGAAGAGGTACGACTGCATGACCCCAGGGAGGAAGGAGACTTTGCATTCTCAGATACAGAGGAATGGGTGCCAAGGGCTCTGAACGAGTTAGAGGATGAATGGTGGGACCCAAAAGGGGACCGGTGGGAGATAGGGCCAGAACCCACTGAACTGGAGAAGTCGGAGCACGAACGGTTGGAAAAGTATTCGGGGCTCGCGGGACCAGAGGAAGAAGCCCCTCACTTGAGTAGTGCCCTCCCAAAAGAGGACTAGGGAGCTAGGCCTGGAGAAGGGGCGTGTTTATGTTGGATTTGGCTGAGGAAAGCTTGTCTTTATGTTTGCTGTTACTTTTGAAGTTTGAGAAGCCGAGTTGCATTAAAGGTTGATGAGCACGTGGCGTGTTGGAAGTAAGTTTGTTACACATGTGTAGCTTTGTAGAGGGGAGGAGTTGGAGAAGGGACTATGCAGCCTGCACCACCAGCCCCGCCCACACCCACTAAATAAAATTATCAAATTTTCATTGACAGCAGCCCACCAGAATCTGTCCAATCAGTGTTGGGATGCAAAAGTACTACTTATTACTTCTGCCACTTGGGAGGACATGTACACTCCCAGACACTGAACTAAATTTTTCAGAGAAATGATAACCACTTTCAGAACAGGATGAATCCTAATTCCAGGGCCACACTTTCCGCTGTGCAGAAGTGTATCCATATTGGCAGAGTTTAATTTCAACTTGTGTGTTGTGTATATTAATGTCATTTCTGATTTATGGTGATGCTAAGGTGAACCTATCATGGGATTTCTTGGCAAGATTTGTTCAGAGGAAGCTTCTCATTGCCATCCTCTAAGGCTGAGAGAGTGTGACTTGCCAAGGGTAACCCAGTGGGTTTGATGGCTGAGTGGGGAATTGAACCCTGGTCTCTGGAGACATAGTCCTATGGCCAAATCATTATGCCATGCTGGCTTGTTCACCCACACTGGGCCCATAATCAAGCTGAGACATTTTTTAAAGGTAATGATTGGTGGGGTAAAGACCGCCAGAAAGAGGCGGCGTGGCTATGCGGAAAGCAAAGGAGCACTGAAAAGTGGCTCCTTTTAGTGCCACCGCAAACTGCCTGTGGCAGCGCGAGCACATCACTGCTGCGTGCACCCATTTAGATAGCGTGCAGCAGTGACATCATTGCTACGCGTGCCATGTATACGGTGCCGTGCAGCAATGACGTCCTGGTGACATCCTAGGGTTGTGGGGCATCTGGAAATGGTGCCCCGAGGCAACCCTAGCATGTTGCCAGAATGTGCTAAAGGGCCCATCTGTCCAGGGCAATTGTTTCTTTTCCAAGGAGAACTCGACTTAGGTGTCATCTGCATTTTGGTGGCTCCTCACTCCAAAGTTTTGGAGACACTTCCCAGAAATTTCATATAGTTGTTCACAAATGTAAGAGGTTGGGGAGGTGTGCAGAATATATTAGAGACAACAAAAGAAAAGGTTTGTATCTGCATATAATTAACAGATAGAAAGAATCTGGACTATGGGCCAAAGTGTCAGCACCATCATGTGGGGACAATTCCAAGATTTTATTTCAAAATGTTTGTGCATATATCTCATGTGTGCAAATGTGTGCATTTGTAATTAATTGCAGAGGAAGGAAAGGCCTGATCTCTCAGAATAAGGAAGGGCTTCTTGGAACAGAAGTTTCTGTGAAGTTTTCCTGTGGCCTGTTGCAAGAAAAGGGAGGACCCCCAAATGCAGACAAAGGAGACATTCCAGGGTAGATTGCTTGCCCAAACTTGCGGGATTTGCTGTACTTTGGCCTTCTGTCCTAGCTGATGCCAGTGTGTTCTGATCTGAAGTATTCAGTGTTGTTCTATTGCATGAGTATTTAAAACCATTCTTTAGAGTTCTGCTTTTCTTGGGTGGGAACAGGAAGGAAGAGATTTGAAAAAAATATCAACCATTTTGAGTTAATTTTGCACTAGCCTTCTGCAGAGTTATCTTGCAGCCTTCCTTTCTGGATATTTATTTTTGGCTGCATCTTTTTTTCATTTTCCTCTTGCTGCTTTAAAGTGTATCCCCTTCAGATCAGACAAAGAGGACTGTGGAGGAGATAGTCCCAAAGTTCTGCCTGCCCAAAGAGAATGACAAGAGTGTGTAAACCTGTTGGGACAGCTGAACAAAATGTCCTGTTCACTCTGCTTGGAAGAGAAAACTTTCTCCAGGCCTAAATGAAAAATCAGGGAAGACAAATAGTGTAGGTTGGAAGAGATTTATATGGCCATGTGTACTGACACAAAGTTGGGAAGGACTGTACTTTTTAGGGGGAAAGGACTATTGCACAGGCACAGCCACTGAGACCCTGGCCATGACCATCTTGTGGCATGAAAACTAAGCCACAGTTTCTTTGGTATTACATTATCTTTAGAAATAGCAAGTTGTTTAAGGTGGGTTTTAAAAACAAAATTCCCAAAGCACACTAAACCATTGCAGAGCCAAAATGCTTGGTGTAGGACCTGGAGGGAAGCCACCATGCAATGGGAGCTGGCCAGTGTTCTGACAATTGATCAGGAGGTTTCTTTTGCAAGTGGTCACTTGTAGCATGCATATGCAAACAAATCCAAGGCAAGTGTGTCCTTTAGATCTCACACTAAAGGGTAGACACATTTGCTCAACTGAGTTTGCAGAGTTTTATTCTTGTAATGGAAGTTTTATGGCACATACATAACCACATAAAACTATATAAATTAAAATATATTTAGACTGTGCATATGATATTTTAATTTAAAGGTGTAATTTTAATTTTGCTAGTTGTTTATGCCACTACTATTGCCATTTGGTGACATACAGGAATTGCGATTAACAAGTAACACTATTACAAAACAACAACAACACATTACTAAAGATTCTGTATGGTCTGACAGGGGAGGAGATCCAAGGGATGACTCCCCATGAATTGGGTGACATCAGCCCTTGTGATCTCACTGCAGTTCCTGCTCTACATCAACATGGACTCATATACTCTCTGTTGAGAATAATGTTTCCTGATTTTCCTAGTGTTCATCTAAGAAAATGTTTTGTGAAACTACAAAGATGCTGATGATTCTCATTGCTAACAGTGGATTATTTCTGATTAGACTTCAGTTGAGCATCTAACTCCCAATCTTAAAATAAACTGTCTCCTTTTCTTTTTAATTTGGATACAATTTTCTTCTGTTCATAGGTTTCTTGACAGTAATTACCTGACATATGAATCAATTACCTTTGGCCTCCAGACTGGGAAGGGTGGAGGGAGCGTTTCTTTTTATTTACTTAGCGCATGTGTCAAAATATACTTCTGGTTTCAATTCTTTCAATTACCTATCCCTTCCCCATGTAATTAACTTCATATTTTGAGGTATATTAAATGTGCAGCCCTTTTCAGATGCTGTAAAATATGCTGGGCATATTTATATTGCATCTCATAACATGCAATTCTTCATAGTTTAGATTTATTTTGTTCAAGAGGATACACTGAGAGATATAAACAACCAAATAACTTGGATTTAAATTCCTCTTTTAATGTGAACTGCCTGGATATATTTAGCCTAATAATTTCTTCTCATGTATACTATCAATAGTACTGCACTACTGTTCTGTAGTGTGTAGAAGAGAGCCAGAGTGGTGTGCTATTTTGAATGTTGGACTATGACCCTGGAGACCATGATTCAAATTCTCATTCAGCCATGCAAACCCACTGGATGATCTAGAGCAAGTCACACTCCCCCGTCCTCAAAGGAAGACACATGCAACCCGCCTCCAAATAAATATTGTCAAGAAACCCCTATGACCCCACATTAGGGTTGCCATAAGTCAGAAATGACTTAAAGGCATACAACAAGAACAACAAAGTGAGTGGAAAAAGAAGATAAAGATTGTAAGGAATACACATATTAGGAAAGCATTACTGAACTCAGTTTTAGTTAGCTAAATCAGAGGTTATTATTATTATTATTATTAACCTTTATTTATGAAGCGCTGTAAATTTACACAGCGCTGTACATGCAATCCTTTTAGTTAGACAGTTCCCTGCCCTCAGGCTTACAATCTAAAAAGACATAACACAGAAGGAGAAGGGGGTGGTGACGGGAAAGGGTAAGAGGTCCAGCAGTTCCTCTCAACCTCCGAGGCCTGGACCAAGGCAGATGGACTGAAGGGAGGGCTTGGCTTCAAAATGGAAGGTTAATCATTATCCAGGGAAAATACATACTCACAAGTAGGATAATGCATATACAGTACATAGCAATACAGGAAATGGATCGATAAACAGCCAACAACAGAACATCAGATAGTAAGCGACAATTATGCGATGCCTGGGAAGGCTTCTCTGAATAGGATGGATAGGTGATTGAATTAGTTGTGTATTGTTATAGGGCAATGGCATATGACATGAGCATTAACAATGAATGTTGTACAATGTGTTAAAGAACATATTCAAAACACAGAATGTGTTCAAAGAAAGTATTCAGAAACAGTTCTGAATTGTGGAATTGTCAGTATCACTGGAATCCTTTACAAATTAGATTAGTCTGCTCTCTATAGGCTTAGAATGTATTTATTTATTGAATTGCTACACTGTGCAATTAACCAAACATTCTGGGTTTACAAAAATCAACAAAATGCAATCAAATGAACTAAAAGCAATCCATAAAATGGGCTAAGCAACACAGCACAACACGAAGAAAGGAAAGTATAAAAACATTTTTATAATGAGCAATAAACCTTGGGGTGGAGATGGGGTCTGAAGGGCAATATATTTCAAGATCTAAAATATACAGTAATTGAACTGAAACATAATTTTGAAGCAGCTGGACACCTTGATATATGAAGCAGTGCCTTTCTACATACACCTTACTGAGGACTCTGGTCTGCTCTAGGGGTCTTCCATGTGTATCCCACTAATGGGAGCAGAACAATATGTAAGAACATGGGAGAGGATCCTCTCTGCTAGGATGCCCTGGTTGGGGAATGTCCATCCTTTAGAAATGCAGTTGGTATAGAAATTGAGTTGGTACTGAAACATTTTACTATTGGAAGCACCTCCCCCCCTTTACATCTACATATGGACATCATGCCCCCCTCAACATACTCTATGAATAAAAATATTTTGTTTATTTAGTATGCATATATTTATTTGCACATTAATGTATATTCATAGTTTAACTTTTTATAAAGGCATAACATTATTCAAATTAGAACAGTTTTATTTAAGTAGATTATAAATTTAACTCAATTCTTTTGCCACCATGATCTAGAACAATTGCACCCAAACTTTCATCCTCCAGATCTTGGACTTCAGCTCCCATAATTCCTGACTGCTGGCCAAGCTGGCTAGGACCTCTGGGAGGCCACAACACCCGGTGGGCCAAAGAACAAGGCTAGCCCTCTGCTTCCCTCTGATCTTGTAAACACATCTGGCATTATGGGATAGCTTTTTATTTATTTTATTTTTTTGCTGTTTCATCCCTCTCTTATTATCTTTTCCTACTTTTCCTTTCTCCCAGAAATCTCAGAAGCCTTGAATTACTTAGCCTCAATACCTGCTATTTCCTGAATTTAGAAATCTACTCCCTTCATACCATTTTGGCCCTACTGAGATATGGAAACATGTCCTACTTTCAAGGCTCACCAACTGTTGTTATAGTGGCCTGACTACTGTCTTATTTAGAATAAATCTTCTTGACACTTCTTCTATGGATTTTACATATCTTTTGGACTACTTCACTTTTGTGTGGGTTTATCAAAACTAATTAATTCCCTGGCAGAAGCATCCAATTCTTTCAAGAGGAAGTTACATTGGTAGTTCTCTCTTACAGAAAATCTAATTGTAAAGGTGTGTGGAATAACATCCCCAACCTTCTGCTAAACTGGGCAGACATAAGTGCCCATCATAGGACTACTATGGATGCTTGCTTTATCTGGTTAATAGTTAATGTGAGGAGATGGCAAGAGTACATTGCTAGCTCCACTCAACATTCTGCATGAAACTGGCCAAGACCAAGTCATTGACAGATTGGTACAGATAATCTGCCTAGGCAAAGCCTACATGTAGACACCTGGTAGTAATGTAATAATACTCTCATATTTTGTCATACTTGATGAGAAAGGTGCCATGAGCTAATCCTGAGGCAAAACAGAGAATCTCCACAAGATTTTTCTGATTTCAGTACTTTTCCTCTCTGTCAATAAACAATATATTCTGCAAGAAGGTTATTTGAACAAATGAAGTTTTCACACATACAAAATGTCCAAAACTGTGAAAAATGAACTAAACCTCTCATAGACTTGTCCAGTGCAAGGGGGAAATACCTTTCAGATTACTCATTCTTGAATGCAAGAATGAACTAGGTGAACATTCACACCCCTAGAAACTATACATGATTTGCTTTGCCAATATGAGGAAATCTAGGAATGCATAGTCTGTGCTATGCAGGACAAGAATGATGAAAACAACAGCTTTATAATCTTACTGTCCCATTATCTATGCATACCTGCTATCTGCATTGGCTAAATTCAACAGGTATACTTATACCTAGCATAGGAAGGATTTAGAGTTGGTAGATCAGAATCATCCCAGGTCCTGAGACTTACAGGCCAAACCAAGATGTGGGGATGGCCTCTTAGGATGTATGGAAAGAAAGCCTGATGATGACACTAAAGATTGTGTATTAAGCAGCAACTACAGTTGTTCAAAGGTTGTCATTCAAATACATATAGAGAGAAAATATATTTCCGTGGTTGGAAAGTAAATGTATCTGAAAATTGGAACACTTGGTTTAATTAATCTTTGCAAAGTCCAGCAAGCTGAATAGCCAGTTGGACAGTTTTCTGTTTGACAGGGGTTTTGCATATAGTCTTGTATCCTGCTCAGAGCTGACTCTATGAAAACTGGAGAATCTGACACTTTGCTTTTCACGTGGAGGTGACCTACCAAATCTGTGGATTCCAAGTAGCACCTTCAACAAATCATGTTGAGGTAGCCCATCGCGTAGGAATAATAGATGAGGAACCTCTCAGAAAAAGAAAAAAGAAAAAGAAAGAGGTAGCAATCATAATTCAAAAATAACATGTATCCATATCCAGTTGTTTAAGGCCTAAGCACTCAGAACTAGGAACTCAAGGCCCTGTGCATACATGGACAGATCTGTTGGGAGTAGATTACTCACACAGTACCTTAACAAAAATCTTGATCTTTTCATTTCATATATAAATATTTTTGCAAATTCTGTGATGCTTTTATTAACATGGAATGGAAATGAAATTTTCAACCATTAGTAGGTAAACATATGAACGTCCTGGGAGGAATGACTTACTTTATCAACAGTTGGCCAAAACTATACTTTTTCAGTCCCACAAGGAAGAACTTAAAAACTAACTCGAAGCTGAATGTCTTCTTATATACCACAGAAGAATGCAAGCCAAAAGACTAGATCGTGTGTAGACAACTGATTTCCATCTGTAGTCCATGAAGAAAAAAGAAACTCATTATGCTAAGACAGACTTTATTTTCTAAAAAGCCTGACATGTTTCAGCCTTTAAATACTGTATTCCTTGTCTTCTGCAAGCCACTTCATATCAAAGTGAGCCAGGAAATTCAAAATCACTTCCTGACAGAATGAAACGTTTTGCTTCTGTATAATAGGAATTTAGCTGCATTTTGTTTTTAATTTGTTCTACTGGACCTTGAGGCTTGTGCTGGGAGGATGCAGGATAAATTAAATTAAAGCCCAAAAGAGATTCACAGGCCAAAATGCACTGGGCTGTTTAGAAAAATAAACACCACCTTTTAGTAATGAGGCATAGAAAAGCCATTGTAGGGTAGTGGTCTGAGTGTTGGAACCTTACCGCACAGGGGCTCCATGGAATGAGACAAGAATGGAATGGAAGGGACCGGGAACAAGTGGGGAACAGTTCTCAAAAATCACCTCCTCTGGGACATATTGGGAATGGAAGGGAAGGTAACGGAATGAGTGAGGGACTTCTGTGTGGAGTAAAATGCATCCCCCACTTGTTCTGTTCCCTTCCTGGCCCCTTTTGGACCATTCTCCTTCCATTCTGTGGAGCCTGTGTGGTAAGGTCCATAGACTACAACCCTAGGGATCAAGTTTTGATCTCCTGCTCAGCCATGGAAACCCACTGAGTGACCATTAGTGAGTCACACACTCAGCCCCAGAAAACCATGTGATAGCTTCAGCCTAGGGTTGTCATAAGGTGGAAATGGCTTGGAAGCACACAATAAAAACAGCACCTATAATCCTAGATTTGGAAGGGATCTAAAAGGCCCATCTATTCCAGCCCCCTGCCCTGCCCTGTAGGAAAATACAGCTAATCCACTCCTGTGAGATGCACATCCAAACTCAGTTATAAAGCCTCAAAAGAAGGAAAAAGCAGTTGCCCGACTGGGCGGGCTGACCACTTTGCCGCTAGACACAGCAAACGACTACAAGCCCCAGAGTGCTCTGGGGCTTGCCCCAGCTCCCTATTGGTGCGCGGGGCGAAAGGGAGGCCCTTCCGCCCCGCGACGCTCTGGGAGCTGGGCTCGGTGACTGGGAGTTCCGGTCCTCCAGCGAAGATGATTGGTTCAACTGCCCTGGAGGAGGAGTCTCCTGGTCAGGTGGTACTGAGGGCGGGGCTTAGGCCTATATAGGCCATGCTGCCAGCCCCGGCCCTCAGTTGGCGCTTGGCTCCAGATGGTTAGGAGCCAAGCAGGAAGGGAGGAGGAGCTGAGCCTTCTCCCACCCACCCACCGCTTGGGTTTGGGTTTTTTGTCACAACTTTGGGGCGGCAGCATAGGCCAGGATCTGCACGGTGTGGTACCAGGGCTACGGAGCTCTGGTTTGGGAGTCAGTCGGGACCCGGGGGCCAATAGGGCAGGCGTATGGCCATTGCGGGGGCCATAACGCGAGAGCGCCTCCCGGTGACTAGGGGCTTAGCGAATATGTGAACGCATGGCAGAGATGCGGTCATACGGTGTTCCTTAGCCCCTAGGTCATCCCAATGCCTGGTGGGTGCCAGGTTGTGGTTAATCAGACAAACGTGGGGTTGTTTGATTTCACAGATCCTGACCTCATGCTTTGTGCCAACCCTACCAATGGTTTGCTTAATAAAGTTGTGCCCTTTCCTCCAGCACGGTCTCCTGTGGTTATTCGGCAGCAGCATCTGAGGCAAAGTCCATAATCCTCTGAGGCAGTCCATTCCACTCTCAAATAGTTATTACAGTAAATAAGTTCTTTGTAATTAATAATTTGTTAATTGAATCATAGTTCTAGAACACTTTTTCATGTTCTAGTCTCTAGAGCAGCTGAACATATGTTTGCTCCTACATCTCTTCTGTATGAAATTCCTTCAGATGTTAAAGATGGTTAAAGATGGTTATCACGTCTCCTCTGAGGCATCTCTTTTCCAAGTTTCCCTGCTTCCTAAGATGTTCCAAAAAGGCTTGGTTTTCAGACAGTTGATCATCTTGACTGTCCTTCTTTGGACATGTACCATCTTGCCAATATTCTAAAATGTGTCTCCTTTTTCTTTGTGGGTTCCATTGGATGCTCTCTAGTTTTCACTTCCCCCTCCCACCATCAACAGTGTAAGCTGACTTCATTTATGTTTTTTTAAACTCCCCAGAAGAGTAAGTCATCAATGTAGGTGAGGAAATGATTCATTCACTGTGTTCATTCATTCTGAAACTTTTTGAAGGCAGGAGGAAGAAAGGGAAGTTCAAAGTGACAAATTCTGCCATTTCTATTGGGAAGTATTAATGGGAGTTTACAACTCATCCAAAATTTACTAGAAGCATTGTTCAGTAAGACATCACTCATTTATGTTGGGCTTGTTTACTTGTATTTTTAACCGTGCTTTATATTTTAACTTTAACAAGCAGCAAACTTTATAGTTGCTGACATTTATATCTGCAGGGGTTTGGTCCATAAAAATAACTTCTCGTGTTTATATAATCTTTGCAGTGTCTTCTCAGCACATTGCCATCCCTAAATATATGTAAATAAAATGGAACTATTCTATGGAAGCTCTATTTTACCTGAAACATTCATTTTTTCTCTCTACAGTTTTATAAATATTTAGGAGACAAGATTAGGTTGATCAAAGAAATCAAAGATAACATGCCTTTTTTTTTACTAGCCACCTGATATTTCATGATCTGTGTTTTCATAGGAGAAAGCTTCAATTTTTTTTAATGCATGACAGGAAAAGTAATATTAAGCAGAGTCTGGACTTGAACCAGCATCGGGCCACAATGAGATGCATTTATTTCTTCAGATGCAGCAGTTATTGTAAACTAGTTTGAAATGAAGCACTCGAATGTAATATAATACTGTAATTTCTGGAGCAACAGACTTCAGCAATCTGTCAGCCTCATGTATTTGCAATTCACACATTTCCTGGTGTATGTAAATGTGGGAATAATACCTATATCAGCATGAAAACTACCATCTAGCATAGATGAAATGACAACTTTCATGGAGCTCTGAAGAATAACAAATCTGAAATTTTCTGTACCAATAATGGCTACTTCATTGGATGGTTTGATGATGGAAAGCTTAATAAATGACCATATCCTCATTTAACATCTACCAAAATAAGTTCTGAGCATTCCCTCTGTGTAAAAGAATGAACATATGGACACCCCTTTGTTAACACAGGTGAAACTGTAACATTGTTAAAGCAACAACTCTGTATATACTTCACAACACTCACCAATTTTTGAACCAGAGATGCATTTAACATAAAATCCTATGCAACAGGGATAGATCTAAGTCTAGAACAGGGAGTGGCCACCCATTTTTTTGATCCCTCAAAATACCTTTTCACACCATAACTATACAGCACAACAACAACAAATAGCAATGTTCCAAAAGTAATTAAACAAAGACAACAAAACACAAGTAGCAGGGAAAAAAAAAAACAGAAAACCTCAGGAGGTGGCAGGTCAGCCTAAAGTGGCCTTTACTTCCCCATGGAAAGCCAACAGGAAGAGAGCTTCTGAAGGGACTTCCTAAACCCAGGTTAAATATAGCCAATTCCAAAGACCTTACTTATGTCCACCACAGTCATGTCCACCCCAGTCATGCCGTGGGCAGTTCTGACATGCCTGGGGGAAAAGTTTGCATCCATCAGGACCTATCTCAGGCTGCATTTTTCTCGCCCTGTAATTTTTATTTATTTTTGTTTCAAACTTGCAAGGGAAAGTTTTCCTTTGAAAGGGATATATGGAAAAGATATGTCAAGTGAGTTTTAGCTGCTTGTCTTTTCAGGTTCTCTTGGGGAAGAGCATACTCTCAGAATGGCAGCCAGAAGAAAAAGGATATATTTTCTGAAGGGCTAACACAATCCTAAAAATGTATACTCGAAGTAACTACAAATACGTTCAATGGTTCTTACTCTCAGAAAAATGTACATATAACCTTAAATGGTGCCTGCATATCCTTCAGTTTACTCTTAATTTCTCTTTGTAGGTGAGCCTAAGAGGTGAACACCATAGGTTGCAAGTGGCTTCCATGTCAGCAGTAAATTCACTCCTGCCTTTACTCCAAACTGTAAAGGAACTATCCAAATTGCTGAAATCTATAATGAGCTTCAGTTCAGCACCTTGGATACCCTCTTTCAAGTTCATACTTCAGGTGAATTGCTCACTGAGTGGATTTAGCACTCCATTGACAGAGAATCCAATCAACACCATTGGTTGATACTTATACAAACATGCATGCATAATAAAAAAGATGTGCTCTGAAAAGTTTTCAGAAAGCGCAAAATAATTCTGTACTTATCAGATAAAAGAGATTTTATGCTTCCATTAACAAAACAACAAACAGTGCCATGCAGGAATGTTTCACTTTGGGATGCCTAGGTTCCACTACATGATTCTCTGAATCTAAAGAAGTCTTGGCAATCCTTCTTTTATCTTCAACATTTGTCATGATGATTCATTTGCAGTTCATCAACAAAACAAACGGCTGCTTTTTAAAGGTCTTACAGAGGAAGTCTGGGGACTTTTAATGATGCCAAATGATCAGTCTCATGATTAATAGCCATAAAGTATTTATTGCAATTGGTCCCAGTCAGACAATATAGCATTTGATTTTCCCAGAGCAGCTGTAAAATTGGCAGCAAAGACAATAATGTTGTATCTCTCTCCCTCTGATGTAAACGTTCTCCACCTGCTCCATGGATTTAGCTATCCATTTGCTACATTAATTAGAACTAACTTGTCCTCTTTTTACCTGTATAGTAGTATAAGATGTGAGGCAAACTAATTAAGGAAGGACTTACTTAAACTCACACTATAAAAACCTACCTCCCAGAACAGATGACCCAACAAAGAAGTCTCTGCCTTTATTATAGAGATAGAGTCAAATTGCCAAAGATTGGTTAGGGTAAAGAAAAGGAGTCAATATGTTTTTATACATAATTATGCCAGTTTCCACCATGACCACAGTAGTCCTCTTCCAGATCAGCTATTGTCACATGATCAAGGCTACTAAAAAGTTTCTTAATATATTGTGCAAAGCAAACTTATGTTTATCCAGTATTGAAATTTTCAAAGTCCATAAATATTGAACAATTACCAAACATTTTCCCCAGCAATTCAAATACCTTGGTCAGCATTGCCATTCCTCTCAGTGAATGAACACTTATGATTTCCTTCTGGAGCATGCCCACCCCGAAGGTGGAAAGAGAAGGTTGTTTCCTATATTTCACAAACTATCAACAGTGCAAAAACAACCCACTCATTTTTGCCATTTGGGGAAAACATTTCTTCCTAAAAGTCAGTGAAAGTTTTTCACTTATTTGAACTGAAAGTGATGCCAATATGGGAAATATTGCCCTCATTCTCCACAAATTGTCACAAATATCACATGAAGAGTAGATTTAGATTTGGTAGAAGGAGGAATGAAGATGGCAGGAAGGAATAGCAATGATCTACGATATGAAAACAACACCATACTACTAGCAGAAAGCATCATCAACTTGCAACGATTATTAAAGAAAGTTAAAGAAGAATGGCACACATACTGCAGAACATAAAGAACACATAAATAATGACCACAAAGGCTTTACGTAAATTCAGCCTAGATAATGAGGAAATCAAAATAGTTAAAGATTTCCCATAACTTGGCTCAAACATTGATCAAAACAGGGACTGCAGTCAAGAAATCAGAAGAAGATTAGGAATGGGAAAGATAGATATGAAAGAACTAGACAAGAACCTAAAGTGTAAAGATATTCAACTGAATATTAAAGAATTGTCCAAGCTATTGTATTCTCCATTACTGTGTATGGATGTGAGAGCTGGAAAGTGAACAAAGCAGATCAAAAGAAAATTAACTCATTTGAGCTGTGGAGAACAATGACGACGGACAGCCAAAAAAGACAAACAAATGGTTCCTAGAACAGATCAAGCTTGAGCTGTTCCTGGAAGCCATAATGACTAAATTGAAATTGTCATACTTTGACCACATCATGAGAAGGCATGGCTATTGTCTTTAAAAATAAAATGTTAGGAAATGTAAAAGGCAGTAGAAAGAGAGGAAGGCTGCATGACAGATGGATGAACTCGATCAGGGAGGTCACAGGCTCGGACCTGAGCAGACTGGCCGCGAAGAGGAGGTCATGGAGATGTCTTATTCACAGAATCACCATGAGCCGAAATCAACTTAAAGGCAGCTAACAATGAGCAACAACAGATAACAAAATCTGATTGACTGTCTGGCATTCTGATATTGGCAAAGTTCCTGCAACATAGTTACATAGTGTAAATCTACACCCAGGAAGTGATGCTATTCTGCCCTTACTGTAAATATCAACATTCTGCAACTGTGCACCTGCCAACATGCTTGCTTATTGGTACACATTTAAGCACATTCACACTGACCATTAATTATATTCACTTTCCTGCGCAAATCTGCAGGAAGAAAATCTATGGCCTGTTACAGACTGCCAAAATAAAGCTGCTTCGGGTCTCTTTGGAGGTATACTATTTAAATGATGCATGCATCCTAAGAATCCGGAAGCTGCACCAAAGCTGCACTCCAGTGCTTAGGAATGGAGTGTGGCTTTGGCGCGACCTCTGGACTCTTAGGACTCATGCATCATTTAAATAGCATACCTCCAAAGAGACCCGAAGCAGCTTTATTTTGGCAGTCTGTAACAGGCCTATGGCAAGAAACTGCAATAGGAACCTGCTTCTAATGGCTGAAACATTCTCCTCTTTGCACCCTAATCACCGGTGGAACTGACTCTTTCACCTGATCAACATCAGGCTTTGAAGAACTTGAGGTAGCTGGCTGTTAAGGTGGGTCATGACTACTTAGCATTATCAAGTACAAAGCAGTAACACATGTTTAGTTATGAGTCTTTAAGTGCAATACTCAATAATAGCCCATGTTATGTTGTTGTTTCTAACCTATAGCAACCATAAAGCAACCCTGTCACAGCATTTTCTGAGACTGGGGCTCACTCAAGGTCACCCAGAGGGCTTGCATGACTGCACAGAGTTTCTGTTCCATGTTCAAACTACTACACCATATTCGCTATAATTTTAATGGCCCATAATGTGATAATAATGAGTAAATAAGGTAACATAATGATGACACAACTAGTTCCCTTTAAAATATTACATACTAATATCTAATTAGTTTTACTACAATCCAACAAAATCCCTCCCATGTTTTACATTCTTTCTAATTCTTTGAAACCCACGCTCTGTCATACTGTCATGCTTACAAGCACACATCTAGAGATGGATAACATGACGACTCATTGTGAGTTCATTGTGAGTTTCCATCAGTGTGAGTTGTAGTATTTTTTTTTATTCTGATTATTTTTAGCTGTGAAGATGCTTAAAAACATACTGAAAAAGAACAAATTGGGTCCTAGAGCAGATCAGGCCTGATATTTCCCTGGAGGCTAAGAGGCAGTGCAGACCGCTCCTAAGGGGTGGCCTGTAACTGCATCCAGCTGCACTGGATTGGGGCCATGGCAATTGCATGCCATGGCCCCAATCTGGTTCCTTTTTGTGCCCTGGAAAGGATGCGATAGCTGCAGTGCCATAGCTTTAAGGCACTCCTTTGGCACTGCGTCATGTAGAGTGGTGTGCGGCATCACACTGCCCTGGGAGTGGAGTCGGAGTTGTGTCATGTGGATGCCACACCCTGACTCCACCTTCAGGCTGACCTTAATGGTCAGTGTGTACAGCCCCTTAGATGATTAAATTGAAGCTGTCATACTTTGGTCACATTATGAGAAGACATGACTCATTAGAAAAGACAATAATGTTGGGAAAAGTGAAAAGATGTAGGAAGAGAGGAAGACCACATGCTAGATGGATGGACTCAATTAAAGAGGTCACAGGTATGAATCTGCAGAAACTGGGAAGAGTGGTGGAGGATACAAGTTCTTGGAGATGTCTCATTCACAGTGTCATCATGAGTCAGGATCAACTCAAGGGTGTTTAACAACAACAAACGAAAACCAATAAAATGGCGAGAACAAGGACAAACTAATTAACAAGCTTAAAACAGAATGGGAAGCACAGGCACTATATATCTAAGTATATGCTGTGCTGTGAATAAACATTTATAGGCTTATGGTGAACCATTCTATTGCATGCTATGGAAATTGTAGCAAGAAAATTGTTAAAGGATATTTCTTGTTTTTAATTTCAGAAATATGTTTGAAAACTGTATAGATGACTGAAAAAAACCCATATGCAAGCCTATCCCCACTGGAAGAACATTGCTTATAAAAAGTGGATTGACGAAGGCAGTACAAATTTACCTCTATTAATGAAGTCAATGTTTTCTTGAGCATTACTTCTTTAAAAGAAAATTTGGTACCACAGTCACAAATAACATGAAAAGGTTCAGACAGGTTTCTGCACCATAAAAAAAGGTCACTTCAACATGCTTCTGCCAACTTTTTGTTCAAAACTAGTAATATACACATGAGAACGAAACAGCTGTGTCAGGTAAACCTTGCATTGGTAAAAAGAAATATTTTGAACCTTCTAGAGACTACTTGAAAGGTTCTTCCAAAATACATCCAGGGATAGTTTATCCTTTCACCAGCTTCCACTTCTCATTTCCATTTTGGTAGCCAAAGTTATAGAACAATGTTGTTGTTGTTTTAATGTGCTAGCTGATCCAACAGGCTTATTTGTTGTTGTTGTTGTTGTTGTTGTTGTTGTTGTTGTTGTTGTATTTCCAGTTCTGGTACTGAGAGCCTTCTTTAATACAAGGATAGGCATGTTGTATTGTGACTCTTGGGTGAACCTATTGCAGGGTTTTCATGGCAAGATTTGTTCAGAGGGGGTTGGCCTTTGTTTTTCTCTGAGGCTGAGTAAGTGTGACTTGGTCAAAGTCATCCAATGAGTTTCCATGGCTGGGAGGGGATTTGAACCCTGATCTCCAAAGTCACAGTCCAACGCTCAAACCACTACACAATGCTGGCTCTCTACTCTCCCCTCTTTCTCTCTGTTTCGCTGTTCATGCATGCTAAATAAGGGATTCTGGAGGCAGCTTCCTCTTTTTACCAGCGATGGAGTCTCGAGTCGATTGACTCAGCTTGCTGACTTAACTTCATCCAGACACAGCAAACACATTAGGCAATGAGCTTGAAGTGGGGGTTGAGGTCTGTTCAGCAGACTGTCCCTTTACACATCAAAGAGGCCTTCTAAAGCTTTTCAAAAGTTTTAGAACAGTGATTCCCAATGTGGGTGGTATACCCCTCTTGGGGGAGCTGAAAGGTTTCAGGGCAGTGGTGAGGGAAAAGTGGAGCAATAGGAGGGTGGTGAGGGGAAAGGGGTATTGGGGATGGGGGGGGCTTCAGTCAAAGTACTGGTGTCCAAGAAAGACAAGGGCAACCAGTGGACTTTATGATCATGGTGAGGATGAGGATTGCATGAAACTTCTTTTCAGGGTCCTAAAAAAGCCACCACACAGCCTCGCTGATCATTTTGTGTGGTGCTATCTCCTGCTGTTTGACTACCCTTACAGGCACTTTTCACCAGTTGTAGCAGTTTGAAAACTCTTGTGAGACTTGGGCACAGGGCATTGCTTCTGTGCCTCAGAGTGGCACCATTTTGGAACAGATTAGAGCAAAAGGTTAGAGCACATGGAGGCAGAGAAGTGTTACAAAATGGAACTTTCAAATTTGGGAACCTGCTTAAACTTTGTGAGCTTCTTGGAATTGGCTAGCAGGTTGGAATTGCACTGCTGCTCCTGCTTTGTTTCATCACACAGAGTGAGGGAAGAGGTAACAGAAGAAACTTTTTCCCCTCTTTTTTTTCTCTTTCTTTCTTTTCTTTTCTTTTTTGGAAAAAGTGGACACTTGAAGCTCTGTGAGGAAGACATTTTATGCTCTGACAGCACTTCTAAAGAGCAGGTATAAATAAATGCAATAGATGATGATGATGATGATAATTGGAAAGAATCCTTTGTCTTGGAGTGGCTCCTGTAGTTAAAATGTCTCCCTTTCCTGGTCCACACCAGTCTCCAGTCCAGAGCATATGGCACCTGTAAACCTCCTACATATGCACCGGCTGTGCCTTTCTCTGCCCTGATGAAGGATTGAGAGCCACTCCTTTCTGGGGAGAAGCTTCTCCCTTGCACCTGGTCACACTGGGAGCAACAACTGAGCAGCTGCCTGAGCAGCAACCAAGAGGCGTCTTATCCACACTGGCCTTTGCTGCAAGGTTGGCACTGGTGAGAAGCCTCCTGGTCACTAGACAGCTGCTCAGTGGCTGCTCCCAGGATGACAGACTGCAAAGGGAGCAGCAATTGATCACCCAGTCAAACAGCAACCAAAAGGATTCTTGCCTGTGTCAGCCTTTGTTGTAATACAGGCACAAGCAAGAAGCTTCTCTGTCATTGCTCAGTCAGCTTCTCGGTTGCTGTGTGAAGAGATGAGTGAATGTGAATAAGGTGGCACTGTTGCTCTGAACAAAATGGAGAAGCCGCAGTGCATGATGTGGGGAAGTTACCTGGCAAGCAAAGTGAGGATTTCAAGTCTGTTGACGGAGATGGCGCATCTTGAAGAAAACAAGATGTAGCTGCCAAAAACCTTATCTAGGAACAGAGAATGTACAGGTTCTAACAGTGATGAGTTACTGTATGTTTGGATGACCGTCCAGGATGTTTGAAATTTGGACTGATAAGAGAAGGAATGTGGAAAACAACCCAGTTTATGCTGAAGAAGAAACTCCTGGACAAAACCCAAAAGGCGGTGGTTAGTGGAAAGGCAGAAAGGTTTAAAAGAGAGACTTTTGAAAGCAGTGACTTTGTGATCCTGAATCCGCGGCATCAGATCTCCCATGGCTTCATGAAGGCACCTGATCAATGACTTCAGTGACAGCCACTCTTGTATGCGTGAGTATTGGGTGAATGGTGTGTGTGAGAGCTCTCTTGGTACTTGAATATATGTATGTCTTTATGTTTAATAAATGTTACATGAATAGTGCAAAACCAAATTTGGTGCTTCAAGTTTCTGTGTGGGCTCCTGCTGGGGTGGGTTTCTTGGAAGAGGAAATATCCAACACAGTCTCAATAAAAACAACTTGGCGTGACAGCTGCTCCTAAGGTGACTTGGTGCAAAGGGAACAGTGACTGAAAATGGTTGTTTTGAATTTGCAGTAGAACAGTAGGCCTCATATAAAAAAAATATGTTCTGTGTGTGTGTGTGTGTGTGTGTGCGCGCGCGCGCATCCATGCGTTCTAGAGTTGTTGCCCAAGAGGAAGGAGGGGTGGTAGCCCAAACAGGTTTAGAACCACTGCTTTAGAAAGTTCCTTCAACTTCAAGCCCATTGCTTAAAATATTAGTCATTTCTCCCTGAGATTTTTTTAAACCTAACTTTGTGCATGTCTTTTTGATTTTTCTAGTTATTAAAACTCCATCCTCCACACCCCATCACCACTTTTCTTTCTGTTAACAGTGGGCCCCAGAAGTTGAGACTCAAAATGAAAGTATCTTGCAAGGACTTGAGACTCAACTTGAGACTTGAAGATAAAGACTTGACACTTGACTTGACACTTGGAATGCATCATTGCTACTTGCTGTGCCTGTTGTAGGCACACACTTACAGCTACATAAAGATCAACTAGAGTAGAATTACATGCTTTCCCAGCTCATGCTTTACATCGCTATTTTTTTAGTGCAGATAAGCTTTCTGCAATCCAACATTAACAATCTGTATTTCTCCAGCCATCTTTTCTAATCTTTCCAGTGTAGACAGAGGACAAGGAGGAAAATGGGCATCCAGATGGGCATGAAAAGAAATTGTAAAAAAGAAAAAAAGAAAAGGAAAAAAAGAGCTTTTTGTGACATGTTTTGTTAACTGAAGTATGCCTTCATAAGAATAAAAAATCAAACAGAATGTCTCTGGAAACCATGCTACATTATAATACAGTTATATTGCAATTATAATATAGCATAATTCCTAGATTTATTTTGTCCCCAGGAGTGACATCCAATGGTTAAGAAGTGATGTATTCAGGACAAAACTTTTTTTAAAAATAAATGAAATTGGTAGCTGGAAAACAGTCCTAGGGAATGTTCTATTTAAAAGATAAATAATCACCAAAATGGAGGTACAATTATTTGCACCATATCTTTGTACGCTAATATGTATGAATGCAAATATAGAAAGTATTCATTCAATTTAAATAGATGTACACTACATCACATCATAGTAGGCAAGGCTATGGATAGATGATCTCAGTTTTTTGTCCAGATGTTATTGGGCAAAGTTTTAATTAGAGAATGTTCACTATACTACATGGCTAAATTAATGTTTAAGGCAGGATCTCAGTAGCAGAGGCAGCTGTTGTTGTTTTTGTAGCAGACGTAATTTGAAGGACAGAAAATGCTTTAAAAAATGAGGAATAACTTGTGCAAAATAAGGGACTCATGCATGTTTAGTTAATACCTGCCCAAGAACTAAAGTGTACAGGAGGGGTCTTACTCTGTCCCACCCAGTGGGGCAGTACAAAGTGGGAAGACAAGGGAGATGGCCTTCTCACTTGTGGCACACATATTACAGAATGTCCTCCTCTTAGAGGTCCAATTGGAGCCAGAGTTTGTTTCTTTATGGTGCCAAGTCATTTGTGGATTAATTTACTCTAAAGTACAAATGTACTTAGTTTTAAACTGTTATAGCTTTTAAAGTAGTTCCAACTGTTGTCCTTCATTATATGTTTTTAATCTATAATTGTTTTAACCATTTATAGTATTAATACAGAATGTGTTTTATTTATTTTTTATAGTATATGCTGCCCTGAGAATCCATGATAAAGGTCAAGATAGAAATACTTTAATTGATTGATTGATTGATTGATTGATAATCTATCCAGGTAAATATTTTAATATGTCCTGTGTCACGTGTAAATTGGACCCAAAAGATTGTCTTATGAAGCTGTATAGTACAAGAGTTTTATTATCAGTTGGTCTACCACCACAGAAGTAATGGAATAAGAGCTTTGCAGTTCCCCATGGTATTATGTAACAATGAACTCAAAGCTTCGCACATAAAACAATTTATACAATCAGCTTAACCTCCATGTGTGTTTTGTCTTGTAAAACACTGAGCCATTAGCCTTAACAATGTCAGTGGTTACAAAATCCAGCTAAATTAGCATCCATGGGAATATTTAAGAGCACCCTTCACAGTGAGTAATGTATTAATGCATTATTGGCTTCTATTAAACCAAGCAACCCTTCAATGCACTCTGAAGGGTTTAGAAAGAGCTAATGTAGGCTCTGGAGAAAAGGGAAGAAATGGCTTTTCTTTAGATCTGCAAAGACAGATGGAGATTTTAAAATGAATGTGTAAGATCTAAAAAGGACCTTGTGGGCAACACTTTGTTTGGGGGGATACAAGCCCAATATGATATTAGAACAAGGGATGACCTGTCTAGATTATTAGATTACTCAATTTGCTCTCAAAGGAAATGTGTGCCACTCAGTTTCAACTGAAGCATACACCCAGAGGACAATCCTTCACCATCTATACCTCGCTGATTGAGAATCACTTTAACCACTTTACATTTTCTTGTGGACCCCATGGGATCTGGATACCTCCTTACATTTCTAATATAGATTTCAGAGTAGGCGCTTGAGAAATTATTTTTAAAATTTTTGTCTGCATACACATACACACACAAACACATATTATAGCTGATATGCTGCACTGGAAGATATATGTCTGGCATGTAGGTATGATACACCTCCTGGTGTAACCTCCTGGGGTTCTTCAGGAGGGTCCTGATGATGGTGTTATCACTACCCATCCAATCACCAGAAAATAGCTAGACATGTCTCTGCTGCTTGCCTTGCTCTGCACACACACAGAAATGACAATGGGGTGGGGTAGTTGTCTGCCACATTGAAAAGGTAGGGGAGTTCATCATTGCACAGTGGGAAGGGAATTCTCTATATGATAGTTATGATGCCACCCAATATCTATCAAAACTAATTTTGAGTGGACAGAATCCTCTGGAAAATTTGGGCATGAGATTGTGTGACACCTTCAAGCATCACAACATGAATGCTGAAGTGTTCACTCTAGAAATCACAACAGAAGAACACAGCGAAAACTGTTGTAAGATCAGCAATGAGATATTGTCCTATCTCCACATAAATGGTTGACATAAACAAAATATATCACATTCCTGCTGGTATGAACGTCACACACAGGACAAATAAGGTCCCTCAGTATATGCGTGGCCAATTAAGGTCTTACTAGAGGGCTATGAATTTGGACACTGAATGACATTGCTGCATAAAAAGAAATGTCTAGCTTTTAAAATGGTACATATTTCATCCTTTGTCTCCTATTTCTGTGATACGAGGTATTCTTCCAAGAAAATGATAGCAAATATTTGTTTTATATACATATACATCCTACAGCATCTCAGAAACAGGCTGAAAATAAAACAATGTACTTCTCAGAATACAGCTTACACATATTGTTGCCATAAAATGTTGATCCTACATTCCTCCAAAGACGTGTCAAGATATAAGAAAAAAAATTATGAGCGGTTGTTGAGCTAACTGAACTCTTATTTCACTTGAATTTTAATGGTAGCCATGTATCTTAAATTCAAATATGAAATGTTTGGTATAGATATGATTGATAACCTCTTTTGCCTCTTCCATGAAATAAAGGTGTGATAATTGTTCCGTGCTCCATCTATTTCTGCATCAGAATATTATGATTATCTAGTCATTTCAGTGCTGAATGTAATAACAATTCAGTTATTACTGTATGCTGGAAAAGTCTATGGCACAGTTCATGCTAGGGATATGCTGTGTTAAATTATCCATCCCCACAGGGAAAAACAAATAAGTTAATCAATTTTCTTCTCATTGCCAGATCCCTACTTCTTAACTGGGGGGAAATGCCCTCATTTTGCCCTCTCTCCAGTAGCTACATTCTTTCTTTGATATATCAATAGATGTCTAGAACCTCTGTTAGGCTGGGGAGTGGGGAGAGAAATCAATGACGTTTCTGGCCTAGAATTTGACAGGGATGAAAGTTCATGCTTGTAAAATATATCACTACTTCCAAATAAAATATGTGAGGCCTACAGGTAAGTATCCTTGTACATATTTGCAGGAGTCTACCTCTTCTTTGGAATGGCCTTCTGAACGGACGCATCCACATCTCTCATGCTGCTACACATTGTTTACAGTTTACTGGCTGTTATCAATTTCATGGCTGCAGTCTGCCCCTTTTTAAATCAGAGAGAGAGAAAACAGATCCATTTTTCAAAAGAAATATTAACAGCAGGACAGTAGAGAGACTCTGGCAACTAGCTGCTAGGTGGTCCATGCTTCTTCCTTCATTCCGTTCTGTTTCTAAGCCTTTATGTCTGAAATGTAGGAACTGGCAAGAAAGAGAGAAGGGGGGGGGGGCAATAGAAAGGATAAATGCGAAGAAGCCATTTTTAATGATTGACCATAGTGCCAATATAGCACACTTCTTTTCCCTATCTCCCTAGCATAGTTCTAACTTTAGGAATCTTTCTCAACACCTCCATGCTACAAAGAGGTCAATAATTGTTCTATTTATTTAACTGGCTTGTTGATAGTGAATTGGCATGAGCCACTGCTTGTGCCGAGATTCTTGCTGGGAAGATATGCTGTGTTTGACTGCATACTCTGAACCACATACCTTCCTCAAGAAAAATAAAATAAAAATAAGGACTTGGCTAGAGAATTCAAACAGTGTTTTTGTTTTGTTTCTTTATCTATGCTGCATCTTCTCTTCTACTGTGGCCAACATAATTTCTTTTCCATCTTAATCTTACACATACTGCTATATAAAAACAAAAACTTCTGAAGACTATAAAGCAGCACAAAATCATTACAATCCAGATTTCTCTGAGTCCTAAAAAAACCCCACATGCTTCTAAATCGGTGCTTCTCAGGCTATCTGAAGTGGAGGATTGGCAGAATTCTCTTCCCAATGTGCCAGATACCAGCACTGTATTTGTTTCCTTCTCCCTTGAAATATTTATTTCAAATTCACCATGCTTAAATTCTGCTGTTAGGCCTGTCTAGATTAGACCGGTTCAATCAATGGGATTTACGTATGTGTAACACTGAACACAACTCTTTGTTCTATATATTTATTTTAGTTTTTTTTCTTGCTTTCTATTGAAAGAAACAACAAAGTTCAACAGGACAGACTGTCAGCTTTCCTTACCAAAACATGCAATAAACAGATGTACACTCATTTATTTTTCTAGCATTCAAGTTAAGATGGAATTTCAAAAACCAGTGGAAAAACTGGGTAGGTCTAGATTACCTCTGTTTCTGTTACTAAGGGGGCATTCACACTTAGATTTTTTGTCCCGAGGAGATCTCAGTTTACTCACTGATGCAATCCTGGATTTTTGTTTCCACTATGTTTTACAGTACTGAATCTCTCTGTGGCATTTAAACCCTGTCGCCATTCACATTTGCTACCATTTTGGTTTAAAATGGGGGTGCCTTCATTTCACGGAATGATGAAGCATGATTTGAATTGATTCAGTAGCATGCTCACACTACAGAAGATGAGGATCATTGCAGCTCTTTAAAAAAAATGGAGGGAGGAAACAGTATTGAATATACTGGGTTAAGTGTTTTTTCCAGTAGCCCTCCTCGCCCCCCCAACTGCACTGACTGCAGCCAGAGTGAATGTGAATGCCATGAAAATAACCTGGTTTCACATTGAGTTACTTTCGTAGTGTGAATAGGGCCTAAGAGAAACAAGTGAAAAACAATCTGTAATAAAGGAGTCCCCGTGGAGCTAATGTCTTGAGTTGTGAACTATCCTTTCCTGGGAAGTCACTGAGGACTGACAGTCAACTTTCACCAGGTTGCAGACCAGCAACCTGTACATGGACCAAATTTTGAACAGAACTGCTTTGGAACATATGTTCACTGAGGCAGGGGGAGGAGTATTGGAGAATGGCTAGCAATCATGTTCATGTCCCCCTTTAGGTGTTTGATGAATACATGAGATGTGACTGTGACTAAGACCTGTTACACATGGGCTCTTGAGGTGCCCCCATCACGTGATAGGGGTTGGCCGGGGACCTAGCATCCACACTGGCTTCACCCCTATCACGTGACGGGGGCGTAATAATGGCGGTGCCCTATACACACAGGCGCCACCATTATTACGTGTCAGACACATAGCGTCCGTACGTCGCGTGGCGCTTATGACATCGTGAGTGCGTGATTGGTGCCTTGCGGCGTCATAACCACGCCGCGGGAAGAAGCACCATTTTGGGGCTTCATATTTGCTCCGCGTGGGAGTCGCGCGGTTTGGCTGCTGCGGCTCCCTCGCGGAGCAACCAGCATCACCGGCAGACCGCCACTTTTAGGCGGTCTGTAACGGGCCTAAATAAGCCTATTGATGGTTACGTCCATGGATTCAAATTTCCATGGCTTGAAAATATTTTTTAACAATTCCAAAAAACAAAATGATTTTGACATTTTTTTATAAGGGACACCATTTCACTATATCACTGTATATAATGTAACTTGAGCATCCATGGATTTTGACATTCACAGTGGGTCCTGGAACCAAACTCCAGTAGATGTCAAGGACCCATTGTAGCAACATTGCTGAAACTGATATGTGTGAATGCGCAGCCACCTTGGAACCCTATGAATGCGAGAACATGCTGGAACCCCATGAATGGAAGACTATCTGGAATCTTATGAATGGGAATATCTGGAACGTTAATTTCTATCCACCACAAGATTGTATGCCATTGAACTAAATAAATCAGATTACTCCAAGCTGTATGACAATGTTATTTCCCAGAAAGCCAAAAGGTTATCTTAATTCTCACATTCTTAGTTAGTTAAGAAGCATTTTTATCCAGTAGGTGTTTGGATGGTAAAATGTATAATCTCTAAACGTCCAATTTGGGCTTTCAAATCTTTCCTGGGTATAGAACAATGAGGCTTGCAGGTGCTTTTCTGAAGCTGAGCATGCTGGTAGAGGAAGACTTGCTTTGAATCCTAAAAGAACATTCCAAATCCTGAAGGCTGCAAGTATTAAAATCGTCGAGGAGGGATTTTTTTTCTTTTTTAAAAATTCATTTCTACCAACTGGATGGCTATAGTAATGTGCACATTCAAGGGGATAGGACTATTTGTGCCACTAGTCCACAACAGATAATATTGCCCTCCAGTATATACCATCCTAACGCCCTAACACATCGATCTCATTGGTTTGGAGCCTAAGCAGGATCAGATAAGGAGACCGCAAGAAATTCCGGCTGAAATCCTGGACAGCTATTACTTTCAGAGTTAATAACCGGAGTTAGGTGACCTTATGTCCTGACTCTACATAAGGTAGCTTCCATACGTTCCTTTCAGTTGCGGGAACTGCAGTGTTGCGTTTACCCCTTGGCAACTGGTTGGTCACTGAATAAGGGTATGTCTTCCACTGCCAGATAAAAGAAGAAGTAGAAAGGAAACTGGAAAGAGAAAAAGGAGAAGGTGGCTCTCTAGTTTGGCATTCCTGGCAGAATTCTAAGATTGATAGTCTCAATATTGAATATTTATTATTTGTGAAAACTATGAATCCCCAATATAAAATTTATCAGCTGAGTAGTAGATGAGGGAGTTACAAAAAGAGAAAATAAAGTTCTCCCTTCCCTTCTGCGGGAGCCGTCCCCCCCCCCCGTGTAAGGGGAAATCACGTATGCTCGTGCCCCATTGAAATAAACAGAACGTGAACATGCAGTTCGCGCGCCATAGGTGCACGTGCCATTCATAACATTGTACAGCAGCCTTCAGCGTATGCTGAAAGATGTGGAAGAGAAGCACGCATATGGCGCAGGCTCACTGTAAATATATCTGTACTTATAAAATCTTACAATTGTTTATTATTTTTGCTAACCACAAATCCATATACAATCAAAACTGTGTATATCAGATGGTTCAAAAATGAAGGCTGCAGTAAGATTTTGGACACTTCAGAGTTCTGTAGGGGGAATTTTTTCTGTTTTCTCTAAAGGGTTAATTTGAAGGAGTTAATGTAAAGAGAGAAGGGAATGTGGGGGGGGGGAGGAGATTGGGGGGCGGATGGTTGGATCGGGGGGTGGTTCCCTTCTGCGCTCCACCATTTTTCAATTTGTCTCTTTACCTCATTTTAAAGCAAACTTAATCAACCAACTTGGCTTGCCAGGGGTGGGAAGGAGGAGGCATTGTGCTTTTGATCCATATTGCCTGGAATCTCTGTGGAACATACTCTCAGCTTTTAAGTGGTGCCATTCATGCCTCCATTCAATCCTAAGTGAAATCATCAGGATCACCATGAGCAACGCCGGTAATTTCTCAGTAAATAAATAATTTACTAGACTGACAGTCAATTAAAATCTTTTAGATGGTTATGCCCTCTATCAAGCTGTTTACTATACTTACGCCATTGCCAAACCTCATTATAAATATAAGCATAAGGGAAGTTATCCAATTTACAAAGGAAGCTACCAATCATTGTTAGAAGCAAGACAATCCTTATTAATTTGACTACATGTCTATCACATTTCTCCCCCATAAACTCAAGGCAACTCACATGGTTTTTCCAGGATGATTCCACTCCAGGAAGCAGCCATTAGAAGTCTACTCATCAGCAAAAAGTTAAACTGACTTTTAATCATCTGATTTGGCTGAAGCCTGAACCCCTAAATAAATGAATATAAAACAGAGCTGATCTTGTCCCTATATTGTTTCTTTAACTAAATCTTTATACATCTCAATAGTAGTAATACAGTTGGCCCCCTGTTTCTAAGGATTCTGTATATACTGGTTCAACCATCCACTGCTTGGAAATATTTTAAAAATATATAATTCCAAAAAGGAAACCTTAATAAAAATAAAAATAAATAAAACTTTTATTTATATATACCGCCCTTCCTGAGATCAGGGCGGTTTACAACATAAAACAAGCAAATAACAATTTAAAAACAGTAACTCTTCCACAATCAAATAAAAAACAAGACAAACAAAAGCCCCCGTTAGCCAATCCTCTTGCAGAGTAAACAAGGAGGCCGCTAGGACTGTGATTGGGGGAATGCGATCTAAACAGAAAGGTTTTAACATCCTTCTGAATTGGGCCAGGGAGGTGCGAGCGGAGCTCTGAGGGCAGCGTGTTCCAAAGGGCCGGGGCAGCGATAGAGAAAGACTTCCTTCTCGTGGTAGAGGTAAGCCTGCCCTGGCACCTAAGGAGTTGCTGCCCAGATGTTTCTGAGGGGTGGCGGACGGAATGTACGGGGAGAGGCGGTCCTTCAGGTATCCTGGGCCCAAGCCATTTAGGGCTTTATAGGTCATCACCAACACTTATATTGCGCCCCCGG
>NC_056524.1:259042351-259045756 GCF_019175285.1 Sceloporus undulatus | reverse complement strand
CCCGGAAGCGAATAGGCAGCCAATGCAGATCTTGGAGCACCGGTGTTATGTGGCTGGCCCTGGAAGTACCAGTGACCAGCCTGGCTGCCATATTTTGTACCATTTGTAGCTTCCGGGTTTGGTATAAGGGTTGCCCCATGTAGAGTGCATTGCAGAAGTCCAATCTCGAAGTTACCAGAGCATGTACAACAGTTTCAAGGTCCCTCTGGGCCAGGTATGGGCGCAGCTGGCGAATAAGCCGAAGCTGATAACAGGCGTTCTTGACCGTCGCATTCACCTGGGCAGTCAGGTGAAGCGATGAGTCAAGAAGCACCCCCAGACTGCGCACAGAGTCCTTCACTGGGAGCGTGACCCCGTTCAGGACAGGTGGAACTATCGCCATTCCCGGACCAGGGGAACCTATCACAAGTACCTCCTTTTTTTCTGGATTCAATTTGAGTCGGTTTTCCCTCATCCAGCCCATTACTGACTCTAGGCACGCCACGAGAGGAGAGACGCCATCCTCGGCCACTGCATCAGTCGGAGACATAGAGAAAATGATTTGGGTGTCATCAGCGTACTGATAACCCCGCGCCCCATGCCTCCGGATGATCTCTCCCAGCGGTTTCATGTAAATGTTAAATAGCATGGGAGACAGAATGGCTCCTTGAGGGACCCCAGTTTTAAGGGCCCGCTCGTTGGAGCACACGTCTCCCAGCTGCACCATCTGGGACCTCCCAGAGAGGTAGGACCGGAACCACTGGAGCGCAGTGCCCCCGATTCCCACCCCTGCCAGGCGCCCCAGAAGGATACCATGGTCTATGGTATCGAAAGCCGCTGATTTTGCCATTTTATATAAAGGACACCATTTTACTGTGTCACTATATTTAATGGGACTTCAGCATCCATGGATTTTGAAATCCATGGTGTGTGTGTGTGGTACTGGAACTAAAACCCAGAGGAAACCAAGGGTCAACTGTACAAGATCTGGTATAATACTATGGTTTCCTAATGGTTCATTCACAAAAGTGGCTCAGTGCAAGGGAAGATACAATACACCTAATGTACATTTGGAGCCCAAAGATATAGTTCTGTGAGAGACAATGTTCTATAGCCTACAGCACACCCACTTTCACAACATGATGGGAGATTATTATTATTATTATTATTATTAACCTTTATTTATGAAGCGCTGTAAATTTACACAGATCTGCTTGCACAATTGTGTTGGCCACAATGCAAACAAAGAGGATGCACACCAGGGAGAATCATGTGCCTATGAACTTACATTCTCTGTAGTTTGCTCTGCCACAGTTTTTTCTCACTGCCAAAGGGAGAGACTTTTAAAACCAAATTGTGGCTTCTCTCTGTAGTAGTGAAAAACAATAAAAACAATGTGAGACAGGGCTTTCTCCACAGTAGCACCTTAGTGATAGAACTTCCTCCCAAGGAGACATAAAGCTGACCCCATCCTTACTTCATTTCTGACAGCAGTCAGGACTGTGTTGTTTCAGAGGTTGCTTTTCAGATTGTTGTTAACTGTAGCTGTTTTCTTTATTAAACAGCTTCCTTATTTTAAAAGGCCTAAAATAAATGGAATTTTAATTTAATTTGGTATTGCTTTTATTTAAAGCACATTAAAATTTCTTTAAAAATAGTAAAGAAGAATCTAGAGATGTAGCCATACTGCATAATTAATGCAGTTTGACACAACTTTAACTGTCATGGATCCATTCTGTGGAATCCTGGGATGCTTAGCTTGGTGAAGTATTCAGCCTGATCTTTTAGAGTGCCTCACCAAACTACAAATCCCAGAATTCTTCAGGACAGTCATGGCAGGTAAAGTAGTGTTAAACTGATTTAATTCTGCAGTGTGGACACACCCTAGGTTAAACATATCATCAATACTAACAATAATATTTCTGATTATATTCTATAAATAAGTTAAGGGTAATTTAGGGCAATGTGAGACAATCTGATCAGTCTTTAGTCTGCAGGTGATATATGTGAAGCAGTGTGCCAGTGCAAAGACAGGTAAGGAAAAGGAATAGAGTATTTGTGTAAATGGAAATTCATTTCCATAAGGAAGAAGATTCTGGATCTAAAATGCATGGCAGCACAATTTTGATGAATTGAAAATTAATTTGAAAATAATTCATAATAATTGCTTAGTGTGTACATATCATCTGATCAAATGTACATATCTGACATATCTTCTATTTAAAATGCTAAATATAATCTTCACTAGTAATTTAAACTGTGATTTCAATTGTTAAAATTGAGTCCTTTGGAGAAGCAATTTAAACTATGATTTAAACCAACTTGATTTAAATTATATAAATGCTGCAATAACCAGATATTTTAAATAAATATATAATAAATAACATGGTAAAGATACATCTCTGGACATGCACAAGTCTTTCTTTTGTATTATGGACTTAGGCTGTGCTCTTTTTTCCACTTTAAATTCAAAGTACATTAAAGAGACAAGCACTACAGTGGTTCCTCGGGATACGAAATACCCAGGTTACGAAATTTCCGGGATACGAAAAAATCCCATAGGAAATAATTGTTCCGGGTTACGAATGTTTTTTCGGGTTACGAAAAATTTTTTGGTGCTTTTCGGCGCTATTTCACACGAAATCGCGGCTTTTCCCCATTAGCGCCTATGGGTTTTCGGCTTACGAAGGCTTTTCGGGTTACGAAAGCGGCCGCGGAACGAATTAATTTCGTAACCCGAGGCACCACTGTAGTTTAAATGGGAAAAAATGATCCTAGTTTTGATTTATATTTATATTATTTAAATGCACATTACTTGTTTCAAAGGCAAAATACATGTAAAAAATGAATGTATATTTAAACACATATTTTAAAACTTGGTATTTATCAACAGGAACAAAATAAGGCATGACCTATTTTGTTCATGCTAGTGTGGCATAGTGATTTGAGCATTGGACTAGGACTCTGGAGCAAGCCTTGGGCAAGCTACATTCTGTTAGACTCAGAAAAAGACCATGGCAAACCCCTTGCTGAACAAATCTTGCCAAGAAACCCTCATTTGATAAGTCCACCTCGCTCCACTGTTCCTTCTGCAATTTTTCACTCCCAACAGCAATGGCTTCCTTTCATCCATGCTTTGCTTCAGCTGTCGAACTGTCAGTCCACTTCTAAAAATGCTTCCCAAGTAAGCATGTATGTATAAGACTGGTGACAGAGTTAAACATTTTCAGGCCATGGACAAAAGCGGCCAAAAGCAGCCTTTTCCAATGTGTTGGCTTCCAGGTGTTCTGGACAAAAATGTCCATCACAGTCTGGGTAGCTAATAGTCAGGTTGTAGGCTAAAAACACCTTGGAGGTGCCAAGTGGGGAGTTGGTTAGCGTAGAATAATAATAATAATAATAATAATAATAATAATAATAATAATA